>NC_140966.1:109266309-109288809 GCF_056783735.1 Eptatretus burgeri | reverse complement strand
TTCTTCCATTGGCTTAGCATGGCGCGTGTTGGTGAATTACAAAGGCTGTTGCTGCTGTAAATGTACATTTGGACCGAAGGGACTTTGGCAACGATCCGCTCGGGTTGCGCACGGGTAGGGCACGCTAACGGCTCGACTGGTGTGGGTGCCGTCGAGGGTGTGAATATTCGGTAACTCGCCACGTGGATCTCGAGGTATTTTGAAGATTGGCAAATCACCCTGTACCACGTGGTGGAATTATTAACGATTCACGGTCCGGTAAGGGACCCGTACCCTCGGAGTTTTCTGAAAGGTACGATCTATATTCCGGGTGTTCGGTGGAGTCGACCCTACTGTTCCACATAGCGGTCGTGCTCGCAGCCAATTCCCGGCTCCGCAACAATATAACCGTCTCTGACAGGGCGGCACCCTCCGGGCTTCCTCAGTTACTTAATTGATGTTCCTGGTGTTTGCTGCGCTCCGTGTGCACGTACCTTGGTGGACAATAAACAGCTTTCTCTCTCAAGTACATCGATGTCTTCATATCTTGGTGAAGGGTAACGGATACGACATACCCACCCACAAACATAAACACACACTTATATCCACCCACAAATTAATGTAAATGCACCCACAAACACACAAATGTATACCCACCCACCCACAAATGTATACCCACCCACAAACATAAACACACACACACAAATTAATGTAAATGCACCCACAAACACACAAATGTATACCCACCCATAAACACACACATGAATATAAACCCACCCACATTAATGTAAACGCACCCACAAATGTATACCCACCCACAAACATAAACACACACACACACACACACACGAATGTATACCCACCCACAAACATAAACACACACACACACACACGAATGTATACCCACCCACAAACATAAACACACACACGAATGTATACCCACCCACAAACATAAACACACACACACAAACGTATACCCACCCACAAACACACACATGAATATAAACCCACCCACATTAATGTAAACGCACCCACAAACAGGGTCTCCGAGCAGCCATCAAACTTACAGACTGGTCTCCTATCACTACTTTCTCAAACATCAACTCATCCTGGGAATTCTTTCAAAGAAACTTGCTCTCCCTCATGCACAGATTTATCCCCTCTCGTGTTCAGTTGTCTTACCCTTCCTCCCGCCCTTGGTTTACTGAAGCTTGTGGCGAGGCAGTTGTCCTGAAACAACTTGCCTTTGCCTCATGGAAAGCAAACCCAACTGAGGGCAATCTCAGTTCTTTCCACAAAGCTCGGAACAAGTGTGTATCTACCCTCAGGAGAGCCAGAAAACAACATCTTTCTCATCTCAAGTCTGAACTCTCAGACCTCTCTCCCTCCTCAAAATCCTGGTGGCGTTTAATCAAATCTGTTTCTGGTGTATGTTCCCCCTCCATCCCCTCCCTTACCTCAAATGGCCGCACTGCTGATTCCACACACGTGATAAAGCTGAATGTCTAAACTCGGTGTTTGCAGCTAAATCTTGTGTCCCAAACCCATCACTATCTCTACCCACTTTACCCAGTCGCACCCAACTGTCCCTGGACTCTGTATCCTTTTCTCTGACAAGGTGGAGAGCTTGCTTTCAAACCTCGAGTCAGATTCTGCAACCGGTCCAGACGGCATCAGCCCACGTGTCCTCAAAGCCTGCTCTTCTGCTCTTGCTCACCCTCTCTCTGTTCTATTCACCCTCTCATTTTCCCAAGGTCATCTGCCATCTGCTTGGAAATCTCTGCTAACATCACTGCCCCTGCATAAAAAGGTGCAAAAACAGATCCCTGTAACTACAGACCAATCAGCCTTCTCCCAATCATCAGCAAGGTTATGGAATCCATCATTGCTTCAGACATGAAATCCTTCCTCTTCTCCAATGGCTTGATTTCCAATCATCAATTTGGTTTCAGACCAGGTCACTCTACCCTGGATATGCTGCTACTGCTCTCCCATCAATGGATGGAGGTCCTCAATGCCAGACAGGAAATCCGAGCCGTATCCCTGGACATATCACGTGCTTTTGACACAGTCTGGCACCCTGCACTACTCACCAAACTCTCTTCCCATGGTATTCAAGGCCATCTCCACTCATGGCTCCAGACTTCCTCTCCTGTCGCAGTCAACGTGTGGCCCTAAATGGAGTTCTTTCATCCCCTCTTCCTGTGCAGGCTGGAGTTCCTCAAGGTAGCGTTCTGGGCCCTGTTCTTTTTCTGGTTTTCATCAATGATCTCTCGGACTCTCTGGAAAATCCTCTATTTCTCTTTGCCGATGACTCCACCCTCTGCCGTACCATCTGTCATCCCTCAGACCGGCAAGCAGCAGCTTCTTCGCTCACTGCAGATCTGGATAAAATCACAAACTGGTCCAACACGTGGAACATGTCTTTCAATCCACACAAATCTCACACTCTCACTATGTCTCTTCGAAAGGACCGTTTACAAAACCCCCATCCACTTTCTCAACAATCCTCTGGAAGAAGTCTTTTCTTTCAAGCTTCTGGGTCTCACTATCTGCCATGACCTTTCCTGGGAAAGTCACATTTCCAACCTTGCCTCAAAAAGCCAGTGCCGACTGGGAATCCTCCGTCGTGCAAAGTCCTTCCTCGGCCCTCTTGAGCTCCTGACTACTTACAAAGCTTTTGTCCGTAGCCTGATGGAGTACTGCTCTCCCCTCTGGGCTGGTGCTCCTGCCTCCCCACCTTTCTCGACTTCACGCTGTCGAAACCAGGGCTTTTAAGATCATTGGCATCTCCCGCAATGAAGCTGAGTCTTTGGGCCTCTCACTCAATCACCGCAGGTTGGTCGGTGGTCTTTCTGTCTTCTACCGACTCCTCTCCAGCCTTGCCCCCCCCTGCTCTCTCTGCGATTTGTCCCAACCACATTTCCACAGGGCGCTCAAGGTCCGCCAACAACCCCCTTCTGGTAAAACTACCAAAATCACGAATCACTGCTCATCTTCACTCTTTCATTCCTCTTTTTTTCCCGCCTTTGGAATAAACTTCCTCACTCTATTCTTTCCCATTCTTCCCTCCAGGCTTTCAAAACAGCTGTTCACCACCACCTCTTATCTTCCCCCATCCAAATCCTCGATCTTTTCTACCCCGATAATCCACCCATGCCCACTTCCTTCAATTCTCCTGCTTTCCTTCCTGAAAGTCCCTGTAATGTCCATCTTCTCCTCGCCATGTTCCCCGTCCCATCCCCATCCCTCTCCCTTCCACAGTTCACCTGTGTCTGTTCCCCAATGTTTTGTCCCTTCCACTCCCACCCCTCTTGTCTCATGCCTCCTTGCTGTGAGTTGTGTGTTAGCTCTCATACGAGCCTCGACCAAGGTATACAAAAAAAAAAAAAAAAAAAAAAAAAAAAAAACATAAACACACACACACAAATGTATACCCACCCACAAACATAAACACACACAAATGTATACCCACCCACAAACACACACATGAATATAAACCCACTCACATTAATATAAACGCACCCACAAATGTATACCCACCCACAAACATAAACACACACACACACACACGAATGTATACCCACCCACAAACATAAACACACACACACACACACACACAAACGTATACCCACACACACACGCACACGAATGTATACCCACCCACGAACATAAACACACACACACACACACTCACACACACACAAACACACACACTCACACACACACACACACACACACACACAAACATAAACACACACCTACACCCTGTTCCACCCGTAAAAGATTACAACCAAGTGGAGGAGTCACCCGGGCGAGCAACGTTGACACCAACAACCAACATGATGATGATGATGAAGTGAAACACAAACAATCATGGGGAATGTTCGTTCGTGAGAACAAACCCGGTATATAAATAAATATATATATAAATATAATATAAACAAAAAGGATAAGAGGGACAAACCCGGGTCCCCAGGCATTTGAGGTACTCACAACTTGGTAACGACCCGGAGTGACCTCCATGTTCCCCACTGAGAGAAGTGCGAGGAACCGAGAACCACCGCTCGGAAACGGACGAACAAAAGAGACAAACAGCACGTCTCGAGATGGCGAAGTGTGACGTCATTGTATCGCGAGAGTACATGTAATTCTCTTCTCTTGTTATAATAAATATCTCTCATTGCGATTTTACCCCAAAATAACCTGCACTTCGACCTGTCTACCTGAAAATGGTGTCGTTTTAACTCTTCATTCGGACGAGGTTCCTCTGAAATCTCTACTCTCATCGAATAACCCCGAGGGATTGGATCCACCACGCCGAAGGGCCGTCGGAATCGAACCCCGATTCTCACCCGAACAGCCAGCAGTCCCCTTGAGTGGTCCTCTATTAATTACGTACGCAAATCCGGCATCAGACGTCACCGTCAACGGTCGTCGAGTGATCTCCGATTGAAGGGTGCAGCATCACGGAGTCCCCGGTGTTTGAACCTGAACTTGATACATTTAATGTAATCAAGCTCATTCAAACCGCTGACTCACTGATATTAATATTCGGGACCTTCCGGGTGATGAAGAAAGCTGAAATTTTGTGTGCCGACGAACATCGAAGCCGACACACCGGAAAAAATCACAGAACCATTGGAAAGCGTCCCGAAATGAAAATATAAATAAATGAAAATAAATAAATGAAAATAAATGAAAATATAAATAAATGAATGAAAACAAGTAAAGAAATGAAAATAAATAAATGAAAGTAAATAAATGAAAGTAAATAAAGGAAAATAAATAAAAACAAGTATATAAATGAAAATAAATAAATGAAAGTAAATACATGAAAGTAAATAAAGGAAAATAAATAAATGAAAATATATAAACGAAAATATAAATAATTGAATGAAAACAAGTAAATAAATGAAAATAAATAAATGAAAATATTTCAACAAAAACATAAATAAATGAATGAAAACAAGTAAATAAATGAAAATAAATAAATGAAAAAAATAAATGAAAGTAAATAAAAGGAAAATAAATACATGAATGAAAACAAGTAAATAAATGAAAGTAAATAAATGAAAGTAAATAAATGAAAGTAAATAAAGGAAAATAAATAAATGAAAATATATAAACGAAAATATTAATAAATGAGTGAAAACAAGTAAATAAATGAAAATAAATAAATGAAAATAAATAAATGAAAGTAAATAAATGAAAATAAATAAATGAAAGCAAATAAATGAAAATAAAGAAATGAAAAAAAAACATTGCGGGTGAGCGACCCAAGACAATGGGGAAGCATGGCTCGTTATTGCTTACAATGGGTAAGCACACCCTGGTAGTAGATATATATACATACTAGTAGTAATGCCCGGCGTTGCTTGGGCGAGCAATAAAGCCCGGTGTTGCCCGGGCTTTCTTGCAAATTTCCTGAAGAGCTGTTAGCGGTTAGCGGTTAGGGTTAGGGTTAGCGGTTAAGGTTAGGGTTAGCTGTAAGGGTTAGGGTTAGCTGTTAGGGTTAGGGTTAGCTGTTAGGGTTAGGGCTAGGGTTAGGGTTAGTGTTAGGGTAGCTAACCCTAACCCTAACCCTAACAGCTTGGCGTAGCGGAGGTAAACAGCGCCCGGGGCAAAGTGGAAATTTGCGTCCCCCGTAGGCCTTAAACTTGAGTGGATTTGAATGGAAAATCCCATAAGGGATATTGATTTATCGATTTTTTCAAATATCGGAAGTGTTATGGAGAAAATTTATAGCTAATGACCTAAGTTGGACCAAAAGCCATAATTGTATCGAATTTGAATGGAATCCGTTGGAGTTTGTGAAAATGCATCAAACGAATTTTGAGGAGCCTCTTAAGGAAGACAATAATATCATTAGTATATGTGCCAAATCTTGTTTCATTTCATGCAGTAACAAAAACCGAAATATTAATATAGATATGTATATATATATATATATATATATATATATATATATATATATATATATATATATATATATATATTGTTGCGGATTCGCGCCCGCCGGCGTGCGAGCGGCCACGTAACTCGAATCGCGGCACGTCGCCCACCGGACGGACAATCCCGTCGTGACCCTCTCGGACTAACGCCGGGAACTAGTCACGGGTGGGCCTTTCGGCCTCACCACGATCGTGCCAATCGGCCCCCCGCGTGGGATAGGGTTGCTCGCCAAATTCGACCTACCTAAGTACCCACACGGAGGGTAGACCGGGCGATCGCTCCTCGCCGCAGGTCGACTTCGGACACGGGCCACTTTAAGCGACCCGTTCCATACTATCGGGATAACCGAGCGGTGTTATCGTCAACCTCGACGGTTCGATTAATTATTGGGCGTCTTTAGCCCACGACCAACCCTTTACGTGAAGTAAGATGGAGATTCAATTAGAGAAAAGACGAAGCGAAACGGGAGAAACAGTTCAATATAAAGCACATTTATTCAGCGGCAAACGGAAAGCACACATATACAATTATACACCAAAAGCAAATGTAAAAGTAACATGACAATTCTGCACAAAAAGCAAATGTAAAAGTGACACGACAATTCTGCACAAAAAGCAAATGTAAAAGAGAAACACAATGCAGATCTACTACCGACTACCGAGCACACGGTAACACTTATAGTTTTACTTCACAGACGGCGCCTACAACACACATACTCAAAGCAAAAGAAAAAGGGACCACCCTCAACGATGAGGGGGGCAGACGGGCCTGGGGCCGAGACCGCGTCGAGCCTACCCGTCTGGTGATGAGCCGCAAAATGGCGGTGGCACCCCGACTCCGCGGGCCTCGCTGGCACTGCCTGGAATGGGGTGGGAACGGGGCCCCCTTCTCACACTATCTCAGCGCGGGGGGGGGGAAACAGGAGGGGGTTGTTGATGCTCGGGGGAATGAGGATATCTCGCTGGCTTGGGTCCCGCGACGAGCGACTCCACCGCGACCTCGGTCGCGTTACCGGCCTCCCCTCTCCGCAGCTCCCCGACTCTGACACGAGCGCCCTCTCGACTGCCTTCGCCGCCGCCACAACTCTCCAACTCTCCACTCTTCTCAACTCCGTCCAACTGCTTTCCTCTTCTCAGAAACTCTCAACTCTTTCCAACTCAACTACTGCTCTTCCCAACTCAACTACTCCCTCTTCCCAACTCAACTGCCAACTCTTCCCAACCCAACCTCTTTCTGACAAGCGAACGCGGCCCTTTATAGCCCCCGGGGCTTCGCTCCTTCACCTTCGACCCTTCACCTCTGGCTGGCTCCCCATTGGACAGAGGAAAAGTGGGCGTGAATGATTTTTGATCCGCGAATCTGCATATAGCGATTATACTCCGACGCACCTGGAGGCGGGGCCAAATCGCCCGACGCTCGCTGATAGGATGGAACAGAAGTGGGCGTGAATCGTTTTTGATCCGATTTTTCGGAAAGGCTGGTGTTTTTGCACCCGCTGCTCGGTGCGCGCCCTGCACGAGTCCAGGATCGGCGCCCACAAGCGGCGCGGGAATGGCGGTGATGCGATGGTTGCGAGAGCGAGATGTGACGGCAAGGGTCGTGGCTGTGGTTGTGAAGCGGCGTTGCGGTTGGTGGTTGTTGTGTGATGGCTGTTGAGACGTGGTTGGTGGTGGTTGTGGTGGTAGTAATGGCGGCTGGTCCAAAATAAAGATAGTAAAAGAAAAACGGCTATTCTGAAGGGTCGCAGCCCGAATGAATGACATTTATTCCCTCTAAACAACGGGTTTGGGCCAAACTAAACATATACTTACAGAGATATCTCACCTACGGGACCTGAATGGTGGTTTGCGAATTTCGTCAACCACAACACTACCCCCTCCCCTTTTTACAGACTCATCCCGAGTCATCAAATTTTTGTGTGCCATCATGTGTAGTTTTCCCCTAGTACATTTTACCTACGGATTCCTGAGTGCGACATTCATGGTATTCGTGTCCCCAAAATAAATAACCTGAGGGCTGAGTAACTACCTAAACAAACCCACTCACACAGACGACTTAAATAAAATTGCCGACGCTAAGACATACATGCCAGGGGCGCACTCATATTTACAGTACATCTTAACCTTAACTTACAAATTTTACACTAAACCATGGCCCAGGATCAATGAACTCTGCAAAAAGAAAGCAGTTAGCAGGGAGCCAGGCTGCTCACATGCAGTCTCTGGCTCAAACAATGCAGGTGACAGGGAACGTGGCCGGCTGCTCACACGCAGTCCAAGGCCTTCCCTTTTGAAATGAACCCAGTTAACCACAACGGTGCATGGGCCGCACAAACGCAGTCTCCGTGCCAGCTCAAGTGGCACACGCAATGAGCACAACGGATGGATGGATGGATGGATGGATGGATGGATGGATGGATGGATGGATGAATGGATGGACGCAAACACGGTGCACGGGCCGCCACTGCAGGCCCGTGTTGTAGCTGCCAACAGGGCAGTTCTCGCAGCTTGCAAACTGTTGCTTGCTGATCCTGGCGCACATGGCAATGAACAGGGGGGGGGGGCAAAAATTGAACGGGGGGCGGGGTGAACAGGGGCAGTGGGCATGGCATGGCAAAGGTGATCAGGCAAACACAGCCTGCAGAACCAGGCCGCTGCAGGCAAACACAGCCGGCAGATGAACTGGCCGGCACAGGCCTTGAAGCACAGCAGCTGCAGACAATCCGACCGGCACAGGCCTTGCAGCACAGCAGCTGCAGACAATCCGACCGGCACAGGCCTTGCAGCACAGCAGCTGCAGACGATCCAGCCGGCACAGGCCTTGCAGCAAAACAACAGCTGCCGATGAAGTGGGCCGGCCTTTGCCTTGCAGCAACGCAGCCAGCAGATGAAGCTGGCCAGCCTTTGCCGTTCAGTGGAGGTTGGTGGAGGGAGTGCGGTGGTGCTGGCCACTCGGAAGGCGGGCTCGGACCTACCTACCTGTCTCCCTCCCACCTATCGCCTTTGCCTGTCACTGTACATACCCACTCCCTTAATTTGTCAAACCCCAATTTAGCCCCAACTTATTTTCTTTTATTTTTTTACTTCCCCACTATAAATCGTCCCCTAACCCCCTTTACTGTCCTTGTTCGGCTAACCTATCCTGTCACCTTGCCTACTCCCAACCCCTACGTTCCCTTCCCGGAGGGGAACAAGGGAGAGCTAGCGTCCTGTGTCGAGGCCCAACGAAGCCCCAGAATGGCCTCCCCAGACTTCAGCGATCTAACCCAAAGTGGGTCCAGCGGCCCACAACGAGAGCGAGGGGATGGATAGTGCGGAGGGGTACATCTCCTAATATAACCTAACCATTAACTCTTAAACTACCCCGGGGCTTTCAACAAGCGCCTCTCGCTTAAACTATTGGTTCTAACAACCCAGATTCCCGTCGCCTGTGTTGGTGTCCTCACAATTTCGGGCCTCGCCCCCCAATTTTCTTTCCGTGCCCTCACACGGTCTCATGGCTGGGACGCGTGGCTCCCCTTGGCAGGCACGACCCTCTGCCGAATCTCCCGCTATGGCACCCCCGGGCACTACACTGCCTCCGAGCCTACCAGCTCCCTAAACACCGGGGAGTGCCTCACTCGCAGCCTTTCACTCACTCGTGCCATTTCTCTCACACAAACCATACCACTCACACACGCGGGGGCACTCGCCCGCGGTGCCTCACTCATACACCGTGCCTCACTCACACACGCGGGGGCACTCAACCGCGGTGTTTCACTCACACACGGCGCGCTGGGAAGCACGCCCTTCGGCATACTTGCCACTACACCACTTACACACGGGGTCGCTTCCACACACGGGGACGCACTCACACCTTGCACCACACACACAGGGACAGCCACACTGGGGATTCGTGTCCCCACAAGGGTCTCCGGGGCCTCTATACCCCCAAGCTCTCCGTGCACCTGTCCACAGCACTCGTCTCCTCAACCTCGCAAAGCACGACCGAACCCACCTGGTCGTGACTCGCCTCAAGGGGGCATACTCCCTCCCCTCCTTCCTGGAGGAGGCCATCCAGCTGCTCGCACCGGGTCTCTACCCAGTCCGCGAGCTCACCCCCATTATCCTCCACTACCTCCGTGTGTGTGTGTGCGTCACTTTCCCCGTCTTCATCGTGTAGTCTTCCCTCTATCGTTCCCATCTCCCGTGTCTCTGTACATTTATTAGTTTCTGTTGTCCCCTTGTGTCTATTAGTCTCTGCTTCTTTCTGGCGTCTTTCCCTTATCTTTATGTAGGTCAACCTTGCTTTCTCCTTAAGTCGCTCCCGTCCTTCCCTGTTTTTCACTCCTTGCTCTTTCACGATCTCCGCGTACCTCATCCTTGCTTTCCGCTTTAATTGTTCTTTTCTCTCCCTCCCAATTACTTTCACCTCGTCTCTTGTCTCCAGTGTCTCCATACATTTTCTCTCCTTGTTCCTTATTTCTGTCTCTTCCTGGTTCCTTTTTCCTTCCCATCTGAGTCGTTCTTTCTCTCTGAGCCCCATAAGCTGTTCGTTCTCCCTCCGGAGCTCCTCAATCTCCGTTGACTCCAATCTCGCTCTCCGTTTTAGTTGTTCAATTTCACACTCATATAGTTGTTGTTCTCTCTCCCACTGTTCCTCCTGCTCTTTGTTTTCCAATCTCATTGTTTCTTTCAATTGGCTCATTTCCTTCCTGTGTTTCATTCGCTGTTCTCTCACTACTCTTCCTCGTTTCCTCTCCTGTCCTTCCTTCTCCAGTTTCATGGTATGCTTCATTTGGTTAATCTCCTTTTTGTGTTTCATTTGCTGCCGTCTCCTTACTCTTCCTCGTTTCCTCTCCTGTCTTTCCTTCTCCAGTTTCATGGTTTTCTTCATTTGGTTCATCTCCATTTTGTGTTTCATTCGCTGTTCTTTGTCTATCTCCTCGTAGTCCAGCCTCAGCTTTTCTTTCAATTGGTCAACCTCAGATTCATGTTCTTTTTGTTTTCTATTCCATTGTTCCTCTCGTTCTTCCCTCTCCAATCTCCTTGTGTCCTTCAATCTCCTGATTTCTCCTTCCTGCTTCATTCCTTGCTCCTTCAACTTCTCCTCGTATTCCAACCTATTTTTTTCCTTTTGTCGTTCAGTTTCAAATTCATACTCTTTCAGTTTTTTTATTCCACTGTCTCTCTTGTTCCTCGTTCTGCAATCTCGTTATTTCTTTCAGTTGGCTGACTTCCTTCTTCTGTCTGATTCGTTCTTCCATCATTACTCTTTTTTTCATCTCATTCTGCAATCTCGTGGTTTCCTTCAGTTGGCTGATTTCCTTCTCCTGTCTCATTCCTTGTTCTTTCAGTACTCTTTCTTGTTCCTCATTCTGCAATCTCGTTATTTCTTTCAGTTGGCTGACTTCCTTCTCCTGTCTGATTCGTTCTTCCATCATTACTCTTTCTTGCATCTCATTCTGCAATCTCGTGGTTTCCTTCAGTTGGCTGATTTCCTTCTCCTGTCTCATTCATTGTTCTTTCAGTACTCTTTCTTGTTCCTCATTCTTTAATCTGGCCTTCGCTTCCGGCTGTTCGATCTGTACAGTGTGGTTTCTTAACGTTTCATTTTCCGTTGTCGTTCTTTCTTCTCTCACCATCCTCAACTCGTTTTGTAATTCCCTCTCTTTGTTTTGGTGTTTCTGTAACTCAGAAACTTTCTTTTCCAATTCCTTTCTCATGTCCGCACACTCAGACTTTGCTTTGGCTTCCAATTGTTCAATCTGCTCAGTGTGGTTCCTTAACGTTTCATTCTCTGCTGTCGTTCTTTCTTCTCTCACCATCCTCAACTCGTTTTGTAATTCCCTCTCTTTGTTTTGGTGTTTCTGTAAATCAGAAGCTTTCTTTTCCAATTCCTTTCTCAATTTGCATGCTTCTTCACTCATTTCATCTCTTCTTTCCACCGCTTCCCTCCTCAATTCGTCCCTTTTTTTACTGTATTCATTTAGTTTTTTCTGCCATTCCTTTCCCATTCTAATCTCCCCTTCCAGGATTTCTCTTTTAAACTGGCTTGCCCTTACCTCTCGCTTCAGTAGTTCCAATTCCCCATCTTGTTCACGTTTTTCCTTTTCGAGCTTTGTTTTCCTTTCTCCTTCCTCCCTCAATTCTCCCTGCAGTTCTTTGAACTGTTCTGACTTTTCCAGCAATTCCTCTGCCCTTTCCTCGAGCTGTCTCTCTCCTCTTTTTGACTTCCATTCTAGGCTTTCTCTTTCCTGATTGCCTGTTCTTATCTCTTCCTTCAATTGTTCCAACTCCCCATCGTGTTCACATTTTTTCTCTTCCAACTGTATTTCTCTCACTCTCCCCTCTAGTTCTTTGAACCGCCTTGCTTCCTCCAATAATTTTTCCATTAATTGTTTTACTTCCAAGTCGTGCTCCTTTTGTTTCTTTTCAAGCTCGGATTTCCATTCTTCCTCCCATTGTTTCCTTTCCTGGGAGACACCAATCTGCTGTTCCTCTATTCTTTTGTTCAGTTTGCTCTTCGCATATTCCAACTGACGGGTATAAAACACTACCAAATTCTTTTTCCCACATAATTTGTCGACTCTATTGGCCAAGTCATATTTTTGCCACCGAATTCGTTCCAGTAAATCGTCCAATCGCTGTGTCCCCCCGTACACGTAATTTTTCTGAAGCGCGTCTGCGTGCCGTTGTGACTCGTCCACTCCACGTTGCACCTTCTCGATATATTCTTCATAACGCTTCACCTTTTCCAAGACATCCCCCAATTGTGCCTGAAGCCTGCCAATGCTCGCATAGTCATCCTGCCACGCCTGCCATGGCACATGCCGTGACCACGTGCCTTGAACCGGTGACTGGGAGCTCACGCCTCGTGCTGTGCCATTAATATCAGCCCGCTCCGTGCTGCGCTGAGGTGCGATCGCGCTGCCATTGTGCGACTCCGTTTGCCGGCAAAGTTCGTGCTCAAGCCGCTCCCACTGACCACAGTTAGTGGTGGGGTTATGATTATAAAAAGAACCGACCTGGGCCATGGATCAAACATGACGACACATACCTAATACCCCCGGCTCCCGCTCGCCTTGAGACGCCATCTTATTTCTCGTAAGGGGTTAATTTAAATCGCTCGTAATTTGGAGGGAATCGGGGGTCGCTCGTCTCATCCCTGGACCGATTCCCGTGAATTTAGCTGGAGACAGGAGAGCCCGTTGTCCCGTTCTCCGACACCAGTGTCGCGAGGAGGGGGATGAGTTTGTATCCCACTCCTGACACCAGTGTTGCGGATTCGTGCATGCCGGCGTGCGAGCGGCCACGTAACTCGAATCGCGGCACGTCGCCCACCGGACGGACAATCCTGTCGTGACCCTCTCGGACTAACGCCGGGAACTAGTCACGGGTGGGCCTTTCGGCCTCATCACGATCGTGCCAATTGGCCCCCCGCATGGGATAGGGTTGCTCGCCAAATTCGACCTACCTAAGTACCCACACGGAGGGTAGACCGGGCGATCGCACCTCGCCGCAGGTCGACTTCGGACACGGGCCACTTTAAGCGAGCCGTTCCGTACTATCGGGATAACTGAGCGGTGTTATCGTCAACCTCGACGGTTCGATTAATTATTGGGCGTCTTTAGCCCACGACCAACCCTTTACGTGAAGTAAGATGGAGATTCAATTAGAGAAAAGACGAAGCGAAACGGGAGAAACAGTTCAACATAAAGCACATTTATTCCGCGGCAAACGGAAAGCACACATATACAATCATACACCAAAAGCAAATGTAAAAGTAACACGACAATTCTGCACAAAAAGCAAATGTAAAAGTGACACGACAATTCTGCACAAAAAGCAAATGTAAAAGAGAAACACAATGCAGATCTACTACCGACTACCTCAACGATGAGGGGGGCAGACGGGCCTGGGGCCGAGACCGCGTCGAGCCTACCCGTCTGGTGATGAGCCGCAAAATGGCGGTGGCGCCCCGACTCCGCGGGCCTCGCTGGCACTGCCTGGAATGGGGTGGGAACGGGGCCCCCTTCTCACACTATCTCAGCGCGGGGGGGGGGGAAACAGGAGGGGGTTGTTGATGCTCGGGGGAATGAGGATATCTCGCTGGCTTGGGTCCCGCGACGAGCGACTCCACCGCGACCTCGGTCGCGTTACCGGCCTCCCCTCTCCGCAGCTCCCCGACTCTGACACGAGCGCCCTCTCGACTGCCTTCGCCGCCGCCACAACTCTCCAACTCTCCACTCTTCTCAACTCCGTCCAACTGCTTTCCTCTTCTCAGAAACTCTCAACTCTTTCCAACTCAACTACTGCTCTTCCCAACTCAACTACTCCCTCTTCCCAACTCAACTGCCAACTCTTCCCAACTCAACTACTTTCTGACGAGCGAACGCGGCCCTTTATAGCCCCCGGGGCTTCGCTCCTTCACCTTCGACCCTTCACCTCTGGCTGGCTCCCCATTGGACAGAGGAAAAGTGGGCGTGAATGATTTTTGATCCGCGAATCTGCATATAGCGATTATACTCCGACGCACCTGGAGGCGGGGCCAAATCGCCCCACGCTCGCTGATAGGACGGAACAGAAGTGGGCGTGAATCGTTTTTGATCCGATTTCTCGGAAAGGCTGGTGTTTTTGCACCCGCTGCTCGGTGCGCGCCCTGCACGAGTCCAGGATCGGCGCCCACAAGCGGCGCGGGAATGGCGGTGATGCGATGGTTGTGAGAGCGAGATGTGACGGCAAGGGTCGTGGCTGTGGTTGTGAAGCGGCGTTGCGGTTGGTGGTTGTTGTGTGATGGCTGTTGAGACGTGGTTGGTGGTGGTTGTGGTGGTAGTAATGGCGGCTGCTCCACAATAAAGATAGTAAAAGAAAAACGGCTATCCTGAAGGGTCGCAGCCCGAATGAATGACATTTATTCCCTCTAAACAACGGGTTTGGGCCTAACTACACATATACTTACAGAGATATCTCACCTACGGGACCTGAATGGTGGTTTGCGAATTTCGTCAACCACAACAATATATATATATGTATATATATATATATATATATATATATATATATATATATATATATATATATATATATATATATATATATATATATATATATATATATATATTGTTGCGGATTCGCGCCCGCCGGCGTGCTGACGGCCACGTAACTCGAATCGCGGCACGTCGCCCACCGGACGGACAATCCAGTCGTGACCCTCTCGGACTAATGCCGGGAACCAGTCACGGGTGGACCTTTCGGTCTCACCGCGATCGAGCCAATCAGCCCCCGCGTGGGATAGGGTTGCTCGCCAAATTCGACCTACCTAAGTACCCACGCGGAGGGTAGACCGGGCGATCGCACCTCGCCGCAGGTCGACTTCGGACACGGGCCACTTAAGCGACCCGTTCCGTACTATCGGGATAACCAAGCGGTGTTATCGTCGACCTCGACGGTTCGATTAATTATCGGGCGTATTCAGCCCACTACCAACCCTTTACGTGAAGCAAGATGAGGATTCAATGAAGGAAATGACGAAGCGAAGCGGGAAACAGTTCAACACAAAGCACATTTATTCGCGATGAACAGAAAGCACACATATTCAATTCCACCAAAAGCACACAGAAAAGAAAAACACAATTCAATTTACACAAAAAGCAAATGAGACAATGCAGATCTAATACCGATTACACGAGCACACGGCAACACTTATACAATTTTACTTCACAGACGGCGCCGACAACACATACCCAAAACCAAGGAAAGAATACCCTCAAGGATGAGGCGGGCCTGAGGCCGAGACCGGGTCGGGCCTACCCGTCTGGTGATGAGACGCGGAGCGGCGATGGTGCCTCAACTCCGCGAGCCTCGCGGGCAGTGTCTGGTAGGGGGTGGGAAAGGGGCCCCCTTGGTCGCACTATCTCAGCGCGGGGGAAACAGGAGGGGGTTGCTGATGCTCGGGGTATAGAGGATTCCTATTCTGCCTCGAGTCCCGCGACGAGCGTCTCCACCTCGGCCAGGTCGCGCTGTCGGCCTCCCTGGGGTGCAGCTCCCTGCACGACGCGAGCACCCCCTCGTCTGCCCTCGCCGCCTCTCCACAGCTTCGTCCCCTCCGCTCCGACTCCAACGCACATGACGACCAGCTCCTTCTTGCCAACTCCACCGCCCGCGAAGTCTTAACTCTCTGTTCTCGACTCTCCTACTCACTGGACTGACGAACACGGTCGCTTATATAAGCCCCGTGGCTTCGCCCTCTCATCTTTGACCCCCTCCCTTCGACCTTTCACCTCGCTCCCCATTGGCCCGAGAAAAAGTGGGCGTGAATGCTTTTTGATCCATAAATTTGCATATATCGATCGCCCTCCAACGCCCTGGAGGCGGGGCCAAATCGCCCCTCGCTCACCGATTGGACGGCAAAAAGTGGGCGTGTGTCGTTTTTGATCCGTTTTTGAAGCACAAAATCCGTGATTTTGTACACGCTGTTCGGCGCGCGCCCTGCACGAGTCCAACACCGGTACCCACAGGCGGCGCAAGAACGGTGGCGATGCGACGGTTGCGAGGTGTGACATGAAGGTCGTGGCGGTTGTGGTGAAGCGGTGGTTGGTGGTGGTAACAATGGCGGTTGGTCCAAAATAAAGATAGTAAAAGAAAAACGGCTATCCTGAAGAGTCGCAGCACGCATAAATGACATGTATTCCCACTAGACAACGGGTTTGGGCCTAACTACACATGTACTTACCGAGATACCTCACCTAAGGGACCTGAATGGTGGTTTGCGAATTTGGTAACCACAACAATATATATATATAAGCCTGGTGTGTTGGCGCAGTGGTTAGGGCAGCGGCTTGGGATCCAAAAGGTCCTGAGTTCAAGCCCCGTTGGGCCACTGAATTAATACACCAGGGGGTTGACTCAGCCTGTCATCCTTCCGAGGTCGGCGCAATGAGTACCAGTGTACTGGGCCGGTGTATACCCCAGTTAAAATAGGTGTACCATATCCCTGTGTCGTAAGAGGCGACCAGGGTTGCGTCAGGAAGGGCATCCGGCGTAAAACATGTGCCAAATCACTATGCGGATCATACGGGTGATCCGCTGTGGCGACCCCTAACGGGAGCAGCCGAAAGAAGAAGAAGAAGAAGAAGAAGAAGAAGAAGAAGAAGAAGAAGAAGAAGAAGAAGAAGAAGAAGAAGAAGAAGAAGAAGAAATATATATATATATATATATATATATATATATATATATATATATATATATATATATATATATATACATATACATATACATATATATTGTTGCGGTTGACGAAATTCGCAAACCACCATTCAGGTCCCGTAGGTGAGATATCTCTGTAAGTATATGTGTAGTTCGCCCAAACCCGTTGTTTAGAGGGAATAAATGTCATTCATTCGGGCTGCGACCCTTCAAGACAGCCGTTTTTCTTTTACTATCTTTATTTTGGACCAACCGCCATTACTACCACCACAACCACCACCAACCGCATCTCGACAACCACAGCCACCTTCTCCAGAACCGCCTTCACAACATCCACCTTCTTCACAACCGCTTTCACAACAACCACTTTAACCAAAACCGCCCAGTCACACCACCATCACAACCGCCTCAACCACAACCGCCATCGCATTTCCATCTCAGCACATGGTTGCCAGAAGCCTGGCATTCATCGAGGGAGAATGGACGACGGCCTCACCCCCTCCTCCCAACGAATAACCCTGCGAGAGGAACAAAAAGCTATGGAAAAGGCAAAAGAAAGGCCCCGATCCAGGAGAAAAAACTCCGTTCTTCTGGAAGTTTCCTGCGCTTGCTGGAAGAAGGGGCGGCGGCGAAGCGTGGCAGCAGCAGCGCAGCAACCAAGGCGGAGCTCGAGATATAAGGAGGAGGCGCAGGCTCTGGTGTGTGTGTGTGCGTACGCTGAGGTTTTTGTCTCTCTCTGGGCTCTGCATTGCGCGCGCTTGCTGGATCGCGCGCGCTCTGGCTCTCTGGCGGCGAGCTCCCTGGGACGGTCATGACGAGAGCGGCGAAACGAGATTGAAAGCGCCGAGCGCGGAGCGAATCGGGCGAGTTGGAGAGGTGTGGCAGCGACAGAGAGAAGAGTTTCTGTTTCGGGCTCGGGCGCGTTGTGGTGGCGGCGAAGCGTGGCAGCAGCAGCGCAGCAGCCAAGACGGGTAGGCTCTGCCCGGTCTCGCGGCCCCAGGCCACGTCTGCCCCCTTGTAGTTGAGGGTGGCCTCTTCCTTTTTCTTTTGCTTTGGAGTATATGTGTTGTCGGCGCCGTCTGTGAAGTAAAACTGTGTAAGTGTTGCTGTGTGCTTGCGTAGTTGGTAGTAGATCTGCATTGTGTTTCTCTTTTACATTTGCTTTTTGTGCATAATTGTTGTGTTACTTTTACATTTGCTTTTGGTGCATAATTGTGGTAATTGTATAGGTGTGCTTTCCGTTTGCCGCGGAATAAATGTGCTTTATGTTGAACTGTTTCTCCCGTTTCGCTTCGTCTTTTCTCTAATTGAATCTCCATCTTACTTCACGTAAAGGGTTGGTCGTGGGCTAAATACGCCCGATAATTAATCGGAACCGTCGAGGTTGACGATAACACGCTCGGTTGTCCCGATAGTACGGAACGGGTCGCTTAAAGTGGCCCGTGTCCGAAGTCGACCTGCGGCGAGGTGCGATCGCCCGGTCTACTCTCCGTGTGGGTACTTAGGTAGGTCGAATTTGGCGAACAACCCTATCCCACGCGGGGGTCCGATTGGCACGATCGTGGTGAGGCCGAAAGGCCCACCCGTGACTAGTTCCCGGCGTTAGTCCGAGAGGGTCACGACGGGATTGTCCGTCCGGTGGGCGACGTGCCGCGATTCAAGTTACGTGGCCGCTCGCACGCCGGCGGGCGCGAATCCGCAACACTGGTGTCAGGAGTGGGATACAAACCCATCCCCCTCCTCGCGGCACTGGTGTCGGAGAGCGGGAAAACGGGCTCTCCTGTCTCCAGCTAAATTCACGGGAATCGGTCCAGGGGTGAGAGGAGCGACCCCCGATTCCCTCCAAATTACGAGCGATTCAAATTAACCTTTTACGAGAAAAAAGATGGCGTCTCAAGGCGAGCGGGAGCCGGGGGTATTAGAAATGGATTTAGAATGTGTAGAATCCATGGTCCAGGATGAAAACCCCGTGCAGGAAATGTTGGTTGTGCAGGAACACGAACTCCCCCAACTGAACCCAGAGCCCGAAATAGGTGCGGCGGCGGCCGCGGTGTATGACACCTCCCCTCCCCCTCTCCACCAAAACCCCCCGATCCTTGCCGAATCGGCTCAGCTGAGTGCACCCGACATGGCCCAGCTATGCGCCATGCTGGCAGGAATCAGTGGGGACATGCACGAAATGAAAACGAAAATGGATACAAACACAAACGAAATAAAAGGCATGAACAAGCAAATGCACGAAATGAAAACGAAGATGGATACAAACACAAACGAAATAAAAGGCATGAACGAAAATATGGAAACAAACGCACTCAAAATGAAGGAAGAAATGAAAGAGCTGCGGGGTGAGACGCAGGACATGGGCCGAAGCCTGCAGGCGGGCATGAAGGCAGTTACCAGGGAGTTTAAAATGGCGACTCCACGTGTGGGAGCGAACGAGCTGGGAGGGAGTGCAACGGCTGTCAGGCCCGCGGTGGAGGCGGGTGACAAAGTAATTCGGGAGACGTGGTGGGCGAGGGTCGTGACGGAAAAAGTGACGGTGACCGAGAGGGAAAAACTAATTGGGGTGACGGAGACGTGCACGAGGGAGATAACAAGGGAAGAGACGGAAATAATAGTTGAGACAAGGGAGATAACAAGGGAAGAGGTGACTGAGTTGGCAGAGACACGGGAGATGGGAACGATAGAGGGAAGACTACACGATGAAGACGGGGTAAGTGACGCACACACACACACGGAGGTAGTGGAGGATAATGGGGGTGAGCTCGCGGACTGGGTAGAGACCCGGTGCGAGCAGTTGGATGGCCTCCTCCAGGAACGAGGGGAGGGAGTATGCCCCCTTGAAGCGAGTCACGACCAGGTGGGTTCGGTCGTGTCGAGCGAGTTCGGGGGGGAGGAGTGCTGTGGACAGGTGCACGGAGAGCTTGGGGGGTATAGAGGCCCTGGAGACCCTTGTGGGGACACGAATCCCCAGTGTGGTTGTCCCGGTGTGTGTGGTGTCGAGGTGTGTGTTCACGAGTGTGGCGAAATGCGTGCTGCAACGCACGCATAGCGCGGGTCCAAGGGCGTGTGTGAGAGCGACCGGGTGGGTGACAAAGACGCCGTGTGTGGATGAGGCACCGCGAGCGAGTTCCCCCCCGTGTGTGAGTGGTGTGGTGGTAAGTGTGCAGAAGGGCGTGCTTCCCAGCACGCCGTGTGTGGATGAGGCACCGCGAGCGAGTGCCCCCGCGTGTGTGAGTAGTATGGTTCGTGTGAGGAAAATGGCACGAGTGAGTGATAGGCCGCGAGTGAGTGGAGCCACGTGTGCAAGGGAAATGGCATGCGTGAGTGAGCGACCGAGTGTGAGAGAGACAGCGTGTGCAAGGTCGCTGTGTGTAAGGGAGATGTCGGTCGGCATGTGTGAACATGCAGCCGCGTCTCCCGGTGTGAGTTTAATGGTGAGGTGTGTTAGCGTCGTAACACGCGGGAGTGAGTGGGTGGAATGGAGACGGAGACTGCGACAGAGGAAAGAAAGCCGAGTAGCGGCTGTAGTTGTTTCGGGGACCGTGCCGGGTTCACCCAGCAGCGAGCGCGAGGTCCGTGCTGTGCAACGCACGAGGCCCCCACGTGCTCGCTTGCGAGAGTGAAGTCCCGGTCCGGAAACGCACGCGGTGGATTTGCCGATCCCGCGGACGGACAAAGTTTAGGCAGGATTATGGATTTGGACTGGACGGGTTCTCCACGCGGGCGTGTGTGTGAAGCTTCAACGGGCAGAGCACATGTGTTCGCGTGGGGAACCCCTCGAGACGTGGGGCTTGTGTTTTTTTTTTTTTATGCGCACGGTGACGTCATGGCTGCACGTGGGGTTGGAATCCGGCAGGAGGGGTATCCCTGCCGGATGGTACCATCCAAGGAGGGACGAGGTACACGTGCAGCTGCATGACGTCACGGGCAGGTGAAAAGTGCGCGAGCTGTGAGTTACCGCGCTGGTGCTGCGCATGTGGGGAAAAGAAAAGCAAGCCTCACTTTCGGGTGAACAGGATTCCTGGGCAAGGGGTGGATAATCCCCTTGGCCAGGGCACAGGATGGAAACTAGTTAGGGGGAAGGGTTAGCTTAGCTAGACCGGCTCCATGGGGCAGGGGTAAGTCCTCATGGGGCCCGTGGATTGGATTAGTTAGAGGGATTGTTAGTCAGATTTAGGTTGGGAAAATGGAGTATGGGATTATTTTGGAGACAGAGAGAGACTTTGGATGTGAAGTGGGGACGTAGCTTAGCTACGTAGGTTAAATGGAACGTGCGATAGTTTAAGGGACGACGTGGGAGCACGAGTTAGTTAGGGGAGGTAGTTAGAAGGATGGCGGAGTTCAGCGGTGTGTGTGTTGAAGAGTTGTGAGGTGAGTACTTGTTGAGTGAGTGAGGCCAGCGGGTCTGTGTGAGTGGAGCGAATGGGGAATGCATGGTGCGATGAGTGATTGGGGGAGGAGTGACTCCCGCCCAAGGGACCCCCGGGGTCAGTGTAGAGTGAGTTAGGGGGCTAGTAAAATTTAAAAATGGAGGTCGTTTTGCTGTTGGTGGGAGTGTAGGCTCGAAACCCGTTTGGAGGGGTGCAGGAGCCCTGTTGACGGGCTGGGAGCGTGGCTGCGAAAGGTGAGTAGCGCTGAGTGGGTACCCCGGGCACCAGGCTAGTCGGCCATGGTAGGCCAAGGGCCCATGGGGGGCCGGGATAGCGTAGTGGGCACGGGTGCGCCTGCTTGGTGTGGGGGCCCGGGGCGCCATTAGCCGCGTGGGCAGTGTTGTGGGCACGGGTGACCCTCAGAAAGGGGCCCGGGAAGCCAGCCTGCCACGTGTGCGTTTCAGGGGAGGTGCCATGGGGGGCACTCCCTGGTGTTTAGGGAGCTGGTAGGCTCGGAGGCAGTGTAGTGCCCGGGGGTGCCTTAGCGGGAGATTCGGCAGAGGGTCGTGCCTGCCAAAGGGAGCCACGCGTCCCAGCCATGAGACCATGTGAGGGCACGGGAAGAAAATTGGGGGGCGAGGCCCGAAATTTGAGAGGACACCAACACAGGCGATGGGAATCTGGGTTCTTAGAACCAATAGTTTAAGTAAGAGGCGCTTGTTGAAAGCCCCGGGGTAGTTTAACAGTTAAGTGGTTAGGGTAGATTAGGAAGTGTACCCCTCCGCACCATCCATCCCCTCGCTCTCGTTGTGGGCCGCTGGACCCACTTTGGTTTAGATCACTGAAGTCTGGGGAGGCCATTCTGAGGCTTCGTTGGGCCTCGGCAGAGGACGCTAGCTCTCCCTTGTTCCCCTCCGGGAAGCGAACGTAGGGGTTGGGAGTAGGCTAGGTGACAGGATAGGTTAGCCGAACAAGGACAGTACAGGGGGTTAGGGGACGATTTATAG
>NC_140966.1:109243809-109256309 GCF_056783735.1 Eptatretus burgeri | reverse complement strand
GACAGGGTTTATGTGGGCAGGGTTTATGTGGGCGGAGCTTCGGTGGAGCTTATGTGGGAGGGGTGAATGTGGATGAGGCTTATGTGGATGAGGTTTGTGTGGATAAATGGATGGGTGGATGGGTGGATGAGTGGAGCTTGTGTGGATGGGTGGATAATTTTTTAATTAAATAAACATGTTGTGTGTGGGGAACTAATTAACTAATCACTAATTATGTGAATATGATGAATATGGGTGGAGCTTGTGTGGGGTTTGTGTGTGTGGAGCTTGTGTGGGGTGGAGTTTTTGTGTGTGTGGGGTTTGTGTGGGTGGGGCTTCGGTGGGAGGGGCGTGTGTGGGCGGAGTCAAAAAGGGGCAGAGTCAAAAAAATTTCAATTTATTGGAGCTTGTGAGGGGTTTGTGTGTGGTGGGGTTTGTGTGGAGCTTGTGTGGGGTGGGGTTTATGTGGGTGGGTTTTGTGTGGGCGGAGTCAAAAAGGGGCGGAGTCAAAAAATTTCAATTTATCTTTGTCTTTTGTAATTCCTGTGAATAAAATTAACCTAAAATCTCTTCCCCTTCCAAATCATATATTTTACAAGTCCAAGGAACCGTATCTATTACATCAACAATTTTAAAAAGCTCGTTTGTCCATCTTTTAACATAACCCTTTTCAAAATGATATTTCCACCTATATATTCTTACGATATCACCAACTTTGAACTTAGGTTTTCTGACATTAATCTCTTTTTCATATTTTAATTTTGTAAATGTTTCTGATGGTTTCATATTTGTTGACGTGTGAATCGTGTCATTATACTTATCCACAATATCCTGAATAAAAGATGACCATTGTTGTGAACCGAGTTGTGTGAATTTTTTATGTAGTCTCTCTTTTAAGGTACGATTAAAACGTTCAACAACAACTGCCTTCCCTTCATTAAAGGCACTGTATAATGTAATACTGTTATTTTTTAGAAAATTCATAAATGTCTTGTTATAAAACTCTCTACCCTCATCAGTCCACAATTTTTTAGGTTTTCTCTTACTTTTATTAAATATCTGTTGAAAGGCTAACATAAGAGTATTACCTGTTTTGTTTTTTAATGGCACAACCCACGCATATCTACTCCTCAAATCAATAACGGTTAAAGCATACTTGTACCCCTTATCATTATTAAGTTCAATCAAATCAGCAGACCAGATATAATCAACTTCCTTGGAATAAACTTTCCTTCTCTGAAACTTTGTGAATATTGGTTTATGTAATTCATCAGCTAATTGCTCTTCAGTCTTAATAACATCATTAGAGCCTATAAGTTTTTTGAATTTCCAAGACCAAGTTTCAATTTAGCACTGATCATCTTCTTCACAATGAACCGATCAACTTTTTCTCTCAAGGTTGGATTTTGTATCAGAGACAAATTATACAACATTTCTCTATCGGCTTCATGCTTTTCTTCCAACGTTGTGGTATTCCCATAATCAATATCGTGTCTCATGCACACTTCATCAACTCTATTGATTGGTTTACTCCAGGATTTAGGATTGTCTGCCTCATCTAATCTTTTATCCAAGTTTGTGCCTGGACCACAGAAAGAATACCCTGGAAGATGTAATTCCCCTGGTATTCCAGTAGTTGTAAATTTACTTCCTGATAAAAACTTTTGTATATCTCCTCCGAGTTTGTGTTTGGAGATAAATTGATTTTTTTTTTGAACCACACACCGAACATATACCTTTTTGGATAACCCTGTTATTTTTACTTTTAATATATGAAATATTTTTAGTATTAGTTTTCTTTTTACATTTGAGACAATAACTCATTTATTTATGTGAAAAAGTCCTGCAGAGTGCAAAAACCTTTTTAGTTTCCAACATGCACATTTGAATCTTAATTTTTAAAACATAAAGAATCCTTAGAAATGCCTTCACTCTCTCCTCCATTTATTTAAGAAAAAAAATAAAAATGAAAAACTTGAATTAAAATGAATAGCTTGGCGATGTCAATAGTCTTGAAGAAAATATTGCAAATAGACATGTCAATTCTTTGTTTTCCTCCTCGGTGGGTTGAGTTATTTTCTGTAATACCACCAATCTTTTTTGAATCTCACTGGTTTCCATATTTTGATATTTATTTTGTCTCGCTCTTTCCTCCCTCTCCTCCCTCTCTCTTCTCTCTTTCCTCCCTCTCTTTCTTCTCCTTTTCCTCCTTCTCTTTCTTCTCCCTCTCCTCCTTCTCTCTCTTCTCCTTTTCCTCCTCTTCCCTCTCTTCTTCAACTCCTTCCTCATCCCTTATTATCCTTGAATCGCTTGCACCCCATAGAATATCATACATATATTCATCAGGATTTCTTGTTATTCCTGTATCCAAAATAATATTTTTTACAACAGGAAACCAATAAAATTTCTTTTGAATTTCAAAAAGAGCCTTACCTTTTCTTAACTTTATAATTTTTTCATTATTTAACATTTTCATTAAATCTAAAGTTGTAGGTTTATCAACATCAGCATAATGCCAATCTTTTATTGAAAATACCTCATTCTTATGTTGTAGAACATATTTATTAAAATACCGAATACCCTTTTCTTGAAGGTATGTTTGGACACAGAAATGATAATTTTCTTGAAGCCTTCTTGCTGTCATTTATGTATTAGAAATATATGTTAGAATAATATTATGGCACGAAACACCTCCTCATCTTCCCATAGTTAAATCATTTTGTATTTCCTTACTTATTATATATAATCCTGTTTTTTCTGTTTTCATGAGATAAACAAGGGCAAAACCATCTAAACGCCATTCTTTATAAAAATTTATTTTAATTCGAACTGTGAATTCTGTATGACCTGGAGATAATATCAACACTTCTGTATCTTTGGAATACACGGCCGTTTTATTTAAGGATATATATTGTGATAAATCGCTTAATCTCACCAAGTCATTCGCGTCAGTCAGGCTTGGATAATTTTTTAATTTATAAGCATTTTTCATGTTAATATTTTTGGTTATATTATATTTATGTCGTTCAGCCTGTGCCTTTGTGTAATAATTTGATAAATCAATATCCAGTTCTTGAGATACACCAAAGATAGAACCATCTTTACCAACATAAGTCATTTATATTAGATTAAAAATAATATCACAATTTTTTTTTATTTTTGTTGAGTTGAAATAACACATATAGACATAATTGACCACAACACTTGGAATTTAATTCTTGGACTTGAAATGTTTGATAAACACCATTCTGTAAGAATTTTATGACTTCAACAGGTGGTGGAAGATCAAAACTATCAAAATAATATTTGTCTTGACTATTAAAAATACAAACCCAATGAGAACCGTTCCCATTATTATCTTCTAAGTTCATAATAATATTCTTTGTATGTTTCGGCACATTTGTTAATTCATCTCTCATACAAATAACCACATTATGAATTTTTAATTTCTTACAATATTTGACAAGTTGTAAATTTGATGTTGTATTCTTTCCAAATTCTTTCAACCACTCATCAATGCTCATTTATTTATTAGAAAGATATAATCCATTACCTCTTTTCGTTAATTTTACACCTGCTTGTGCTATAGAAGAAAGCATATCTCCAACTAACAATCTCGCTTTATTAGGCAGACCTTCAAGTTTTTCAGCAAAATCTACAATTACACCACTTCCACTAATTTGTTTCTCCAACTCTTTGTTATGTCTTTCCAATTCTTTTTGAGCCTGGAGTTGAGCCTTCCTTTCGTTGGCAGTTTTCACCGCTGTTGAAATACCACTCGTCAATGCTCCAACCGCACTTAAACCAGCAAATAAAGGAATTAGAAATGGGAGAAATCCTCCACTCGTCTCTCTTATTGAATATTTTTTCAACATTGGTTTTGTCATTTTAATTTTAAGTGAGCCAGTGTCATTCAAGATTTTAACCTGTTCTCTTGTGAGCAAAACATCAATTCTTACTGCTCCTTTTCTCTGAATTGTATTAACGTTAATCGTACAAGGCTTTTGATTTTGAACACAAGATGATAGTTTATGAAGATTGATTTGATTAACATATACCCCAGTTGGTACTTTGCCACTCATTTATTGAACAAAAAATTATGTGAGACTAATCATCACACCATTATCTGTATTAATCTGCAATTCTGTTTCTTCCAAAAGCAAACAATATGTATCAACTTCTTCACTCTCTCCTCTTTCAATGTATAGGGAAGTATCCACTCGATTAGACTTTATAGTTTCCTTTTGCGCGCTCAGGTCAAACGCATAGATTGTATACAAACTTTTAAATGCTGTCATATCCAAAATAGGTTCTTTATTTCCATTACTTTCACACACCTTTTGGAAAGACTTGTATGCTTCAGCAAAATCATTTTTTTCCCAATTAATTTCCAATCTATCTCGTGGATAAAATGTTCCATCTAGAGAAACGCGAAGTTGTTTCACCTTAGCATTATCACTCAATGCATTATTCTTATCAGTCGCAGTATCACCATCTGGCTTTTTAAAAATCATCCACAGATATCGTGGCTTTCCTTCCAGAACACCCAAATTCCACGTGTAAGTAGTTTGGTTGAGTTAAACGTGTTGACATCTTCTTTTGAGGTATGATACACTGAGTGGTTTCTTTGAGTTAAGTCTTCGATTCAACATCTCTTCTGTTTTAAGATTAGGAGTATATTCACTGATATACCAACTCATCTCCTCAATTACAAATTTATTCTGATCACCAAAAGCATTACCAACACCAAAAAGCAATCGATTTTCATTATCATTCCTTTGCAGTTGAAATCTAATTTTAAGACCATACAGAACTTTATCATCATCACAAAATCCAAATATACCTTTAAGAGGAACTGCCACAGTAAAACTATTTTCTGCTTTTGTATCATCATTATACATTCCTTTCCTTTGAGTATATCCAGGGTCTGTGTTTGTTCCCGTTGACATATCAGGAATAAAACCTTCGACAGACCCCTTTCCCATTCTATCACTGAATGTATAGAGTGTAAATTTCATCATTTCAGATACAGCAGAGACATAATCAACCGCTTCAACTTCTTGTGTTCCAATATACAAACGCACACTATCAAACATTTTCCAGAAGAAATCATTTACAAGTGTAGCGTTTGTGTTATTCCCAGTTTTAGTGAATTTAAATTTACACAACAAGAAACTTTCGGAGAGATTCAAATAGGTTTGTTGATTATTTATTTCAAAACTTTTTGTATCATTCGTATTCCAGTCTGTTCCAGTTATTGCATTTACCTTGAAGTAATCTTATTTTTTAGTGGAGTTTGAGATAATAATAGTATCATCCAAATCATAGATACTATCAATTGCTTCCATACTTGTATTTATTTAGGAAAAAAGATGTTAAAACTTTTGAAACCCTGATCCAAGTATTTGAATTATTTTCTGTCGTTCTTGGGGGGACAACTGAGTTTTGCCTTTCTTAATTTCTTTTATTGCTTGTAATTTATGAGATTCCTTCTGAGCATCTTTTATGCTCTTTACAGCACCTGCTACATTTCCCACAGCAGAAGCAATTGAACCAATTAGATCTTTATGTTTAAGAATTGTTGAACCAATACCCATGAGAGTATCAATTATCCCATCTCGTCTAAATTGATGTCCAACACCCCTTTGTCTCTTAGGTTTATAGTATCCTCTACCAAGATACATACCTTCACCCTTGTAGTATGGGGAAAGGAACATCCCATCCCCTGTAATTATTTTATATTTTCCCAACTCGTGTTTCCTCACAATAACCATCGTATTTATTTATTGGAAAACTTCACGTAGGTGAATTCTGATGGATATAACTTCTCCATTAAAAGAAATCACACGATTATCTTGGTCGGTTATCCTAAAATTTACTCTGTGTATGGTTTTTCCTGACACAGGGAGATAAACCAAATTTTTGGGTTCCATATTGAATTTATAACCAATTGGGGTTGAGTATGCGCTGAATGAAAATATTGTATTTGTTTTTTTTCCATCATTATAAGCACCATCAATCAAATCACAGTGAATTAACACCGAATTTATTCCTGAGGATATTTGAATGACATTATCACTGTAAAACGTCCCATTAGTTTCAATCTTTTTTGAGGAGAAACCCAATAACTCTCTAAATGAATTATCAATTGTGAAATCAACCTTGTAGTTATTTTTAACTTTAATCGTTGATTTTGAAGTATGTTTTTGAATGTCTATAACAATATTTTTTGGTTCATCACCCTGTTCTTTCATAAGACGAGCAATTTCGGAAGATATTTGAGAAATCTCATATGCTCCGGGTGAGACTGTTATCGTTTTGTATCCACTTCCCGGATTATAACTAAACTTGTCATTTTTCTCGCTTATATTAAATAAGGTATTATAAGTTTCCACGGACAATAAAGATGCCTCATATTCTTTTGTTGTGTCAAGTTGTAGTGGGTATGGGAATGAAGATGTGTGGTCGCTTGTTGTGAAATTGAAACTAAGGATTGTGCTTCTCATCTTATTTAATATGAGATAAAATGTCTTTATATTGATATTTATTAATTATTTTCATGTTCATCAACTGGTCTAAAATGGCTGATGCTTCATTACGACAATTGTTATTTCCAGCCTTCTTACCGCCTTACAACAATAACAGTCTATTAACTAATTGCGATGGGTCATTTGGAAGAAAACTAACACCTGAACCAAGGATACTTAAAGCCTGAATAATGTGTTTCTCCTTCTCATTCTTCCTACTTTTACCAGAAAGAATAACCTTATAATTTAGAGTGTTCAGCAGATCAATATATACTCTATCATCATTATTTTTCATATCCAATGGTTTATCAATATACTTTGATTCATCCCTCACAGTTGAACCTTGTCTTCCATCTTTTGTGAGAAGAAACATTAATCTCGGAGTTAGTTTAACAGGGGGTTGAGCAGAACCCAAGAACCTTAATTCATCATTAAATATCAATACCTTTTCTTGAAGAAGATGAAATATTGCTGGTTGTTCTGTTGGAATGAGTCCTGCTTTGGTTTTTGAATCCGCTGAATATTCATTGTTTTGAAGAGCATTCACAATATAATCAGGGAGTTGATTAATCTCTTCCAGTTGTTGAAATTAACCTTCATCATCATATACCTTTAATTCTCCGAAATGCTCTAATTCTTCCTCCATCATTTGATCAAAATCTTTTAACATTTGAAGTTTTTTAGGAGTATATTCTACTGTGGGGACTGTGGAAACATCTTTCATTTTTTCTTGGGAAGTTTTTAAAAGTGGTTTAAAAAATTTCTCTTGTTTTCTTTCAAATGCTTCTTCGCCCGTTAGTTTCTGTCTGCGTTTCTTCTTTATGTCTTCCTGTTGTTTTACAACTTTTGAAACCAACTCTTGATGTTCCTTAAATCTTCTTGCTCTTTCTTTTGCATCCATTTATTTATTGTAAAATATCATTTAATGAATTGTAAAGATCAACAGGGAAATTTTCCTTTTCTTCATCATTCAAGTAGATGTGTTAAAATAAATCCTTTTCTTTAAATATTTCATCAAATTCTTTATTAACATTAATGCGAGTTGTAATTTCTTCTTCACTAATACTTTCATCTCTGCTTTTCATACGTTTGCGTTGAGTTTCTTCATCAACATCAAAACCGAATGATAAAATCTTCACTCCGCTCAGATGTTTAATAATTTGTCTCGTTCCTTCTGGATTAGTTTCTAATATCCCAACACCACCAGATTTTAGTTTCCTTAACTCACTCTTACAATGTGAATATTTTGTTGTCCCAAGAGAAACCTCCTCAAATATTTGACCTTCATTCCTCAATCGCATATGTTCCTCCACTGAAATATAGTTATAATCTTCACCTTTTACTTCTCCAGGTCTTATTGCTCTAGTTGTTGTTGATACAATGCGTATCACGGGGTGTTTTTCAAGTAAATTTACAATATTCTCATTTGTACTACACAAGAACCTTGATTTATGAAAGTTTTTTCCAGAAGCAGATTTACCCACAAGATTTACAATAATAGTTGTCATTTATATATGTAATTGTTTATAAAACAAAAAATATATCCCTTAATATCTCATCTTGTTTCACAACAATATATTTATATTTTTCAGTCGTGTGCTTCATGTAATCCTCAAATTTCTTTTTACTGCATAATGTAGAACAATTATCTCTCCAAAAATTATTGATATCTATTGAATTTAACTTGAATAAAATAAAAGTATTAGCATTGTTTCTGATGGAACGACGAGGAAGTTGAAAGTACGATTGACTAAGATAAATACAATTACAAGAAGAATGTCTCCCTCTTGTGTAGTAGCTGTCCATTACCGTTTGGTTTCTCTCATTAACACAATCATCAAAGATAACGAGGTTCTTTTTTGATTTATCCAAATCTTGGGGAGACGGTATATCATCCGTATTATCACTAAGAATACAAGTTATAGGATTTGATTTCTTTTTACATCTCTGTGTATCACAAAATAGTTGAATTATATCTTCATTGTTATAATCATTTAGGTTTTTTTGACGTTTAAATAAACCGATTATATCTTCTTTTTGAAGACCAGCATTAAAACCTTGTGAGAGTAGTTGATACTCTGGTTGAAAACTCGACTTTGTGAAAATTATTAAATTATCATAATCTAAAAAGTTGGGAGTGAGGAGCGTTTTTAAAAGTAAGCAGGTTTTTCCACATCCACTTGAACCAACTATGAGACATCTTAATGAATTTGGGAGATTTTTATGGTTGTTAAATTTTATCTTATTTTCCCAAATGGGTAAAAAATCATTCATTTATAGATTTGGAAAACAGGTTATTTAATTTATTATTGGCTTTTTTAGAAACTCTATATTTTATCATAAGTTCAGGTTTAATTTCAAGATAATCCATTATTTTATTTATACAATATCTTGTGTTGATATTTCCCTGAAAATTACATCCATGAATAATATATAACAACAATCCTTTGAACATTTCTCTTATACGTTCAGTTTCTTCCCTTGTAAGGAAAGGTGTGTTATCACCCTCATACTTTACATTCATTTCTCTAATCAATCTTGTGAAGTAATTCATTTTTGGTGTAAATCTAAAAGAATTATTTTCCTTTTTATATTTTTTATTATCATTAATGAGAAGATAATCACAGAATATACATTGCTTATAGGCTTTTGACTCTGTGTTTAATCCCCGTCTTTCACACGCAGGACAATTCTCAAATTTGTCACATGGAGAATCAGGAAAGTCTAGCATATTTATAAAGTAAAACTTTACTTAAACTGAAATTCATCTTTACTTTCAGTTGTATATTGACTCATATTTAATAATATTACCATCGATATCGATATACTTTTTTTCATTACCAGATTCAACGACAACATTTTTTATATTAAAGGTAATTTTAAAATGATCATTAACTACTATTGAACGAAATGTCATTTCACCTGATATATTAACATCCTTTATTTCATCAGGATTTACATCTTTAGGGTTGTTGAAAAAATACAAATTTCTCCTTGCATATTACAGATGGTCTTATGTTTTCTTTCTAAAGCTTCATCCATAAGGTTTTTGTTTTTTGATACTTTTTCTTGTTTCATTGCTTTTTCTAGTTTTGAATATATTACCAGAAGGAGAGGAGAAACTTTTGTTAGAGATACTTTAATTGATGTTCTTCCAGGTATACTAAAAGCCCTTCCACTGAAGGAAATTGAAGAACTCATATTATTTACCATAATTGTTTTTATCCAATTGTTGTTATATTTATCTTTGTTCAATTTTACATCCTTGACATATTTCTCAGTATCTTTAACAAATGAAGAGATTGATTGAAACTTGTCTTTTGTGTCTTGAAACATTGTATTTATTAAGTGAAAAAGTTGGAGGATAAAATGGTTTTAAGCACAGATTCACCTATAAATTAAACGAAATTTTCATCAAGAAAATTTTAGTTTAAGCAAAGTTTTATGATATAAATATGGTGAATACAACATACTGCGATGTTTGTAATCATGAATATAAACATTATAAAAAACACGTTCGAACCAACAAACACACATTTAATCTATTTCATAAAATATCTCCTCTTGAGTTGGAAATAAAACATTGTGATATCTGTTCAAAGGATGTTTTGAAGAGTAGTTATAATAAACATCTTCAATCACAAAAACACAAGAAAAATGAGTTTAAAGTAAAGGGAGACTATTATGTTGAAAACACTGATGGGGCATTTAAAGGGCATATAAAAATAAGGATTTTTCAAGTTGGAGAACCCGGTCCATCATCAATAGCTGAATCAATTGAAATAGTGAAACCCGATGTTGAAAAATTTATTAAAAAGACTTTAAAAGAAATGAAAACTTTAAAGTTTTATATGGGAGTGAAAATGAATATGAAAAGACAAGATGAAGAACATACTCCTTATATGAGAACAGATCTTCATTTTATAACATCATTTCAAGATTTTTTGAATAGTGGGGTTTATGAAGAACTATCAAGACAAGAGGAGGATGTTGATAATACAGTGGTAGGAAGTGGATTCAATATTAAAAAAAATCATGTTTTTAGATATACACATTCTAAAATCAAACCCTCTTAAAGCTTCTTCTTATATTGAATTACCAAAATAAATAAAACTAAAGAAGGCAGTTGTTAATATTAAGAACAATGATAATAAATGTTTTCTCTGGTCTGTTCTTGCTCACTTTCATCCACCAAAATGTAATTCAGAAAGAGTAAAACAATATATGAAATATGAGAATACCTTGGACATTAAAGATTTTAAATTCCCAATGCCACTAACAGATATTCCTAAATTTGAGAAAAAGAATAATCTTTCTATTAATGTATATGGATTAACGGATACAAACAAAGTTCAAATATTAAAAATTTCAAACAACTATAAAAATGAAGAAACACACATTGATCTTTTATATTTTAGTGTTGGAAAGAATTCACATTACACATACATCAATAATTTATCAAGATTAATCTCTTCTCAGGTATTCAGAACAGCAAACAAAATATATCCTTGTAAGCGATGTCTTAATTCATTTCATACAAAAGAACGATTAGAACAACATTCAAAATATTGTAGTAATCATAAATCAGCTGTAATTACAATGCCTAAACCTGGTGAAAAGATTTCTTTTGAAGATTATAATAAATCTATCATGCACCCATTTGTGATATACGCTGATTTTGAGTGTATCCTTAAAAAGATTAATACTGCTTCTCCTAATCCAAAAGAATCATATACAAATAAATATCAAAAACATATTCCTTGTGGTTTCTGTTATTATATCAAATCATCTGTTGGAGAAAAGTATAACAAACTTGAACATTATCGTGGAAAAAAAGCTTCACAAGAGTTTGTAAAACGATTAGAAAAGGATTGTATAAGATTCACTAAATTAATGAAAGAAACAAATGAACCGATGAAATTAACCAAAGAAGAAAAATTAGAATTTAGAAAGAACAATATCTGTCATATTTGTGAGGGGGAAATTAAGGAGTCTAAAGTTCGGGATCATTGTCATCTTACTGGTAAATATAGAGGTCCCGCTCATTCCTGTTGTAATCTTAATTATAAATTACCTTCTTTTATTCCAGTCTTTCTTCACAACAGCGCCAACTATGATACACATCTATTTATAAATGAACTTTCAAAAACACCAGGGAATATTTCTGCCATAACAAACACAAGTCAAAAGTATATTTCATTTACAAAAATGATATTCACAAAACCTTTAACTCGTATTAGCTTTCTAGATTCTTACAAGTTTATGGGAACACCACTAGCCTACCTCGCATCAAATCTAAGCTCCACGGACTCTTTTCCAAATCTTAATTCATTCTTTCCAAAAGAGGAAATTCTCACTAAAGAGGAAATTCAGATTAAAGAGAGAATTCAAAGTAAAGAGGAAATTAATGAAGAAATTCTAACTGAAGATGAAATTCTAATTATAAAGAAAATTCGAACAATGAATGAAATTCTAACTCAAGAGGAAATTCTGATTAAAGATGAAATTCTGATTAAAGAAGGAATTCTTACGAGAGAGGAAATTCAAACAAGGAATGAAATTCAAAGTAAAGAGAAAATTCTTACAAGTAAGGGAATTTATCCTTATGATTATATGGATTCATTTATGAAATTTAAAGAAACACAACTTCCATCAAAAGAAAGTTTCTATAATAACCTTTATGAAGAAGAGATAAGTGATAAGGAATATAAACACGCACAAGAAATATGGAAAATATTTAAGATAAAGAACCTCGGAGAATATCATGATTTATATCTAAAAACAGATGTTTTATTGTTAGCTGATGTGTTTGAAGCTTTTAGATCACTCTGTCATAATAAAAATTGTTATGGATTAGATCCTGCCCACTATTTCACAGCTCCTGGTTTAGCTTCGAGTGCAATGTTGAAAATGACAAAACAAGATATAGATTTAATCAGTGATGTTGATATGCTTTTGATGATTGAGAAGTCCAAGAGAGGTGGAATATCACAA
>NC_140966.1:109201309-109236309 GCF_056783735.1 Eptatretus burgeri | reverse complement strand
AGCTTAGGTGCAGAGAAGATTTTTGGATCAGGACATGATGTGTGATTTCTCCTTTGGGTCTTGATGATGGGGTACAAGGTACTGGGTCAGTTTCTCAAGGTGATGTTTTCGGTAAGGAGGATTTTAGGAATCCAATCTAAAGGAGACCCAGAGGTCATGATGAGAGTCGTGGTCAGTGTCGAACAGCTCGAAAAATGGATATTTCGTCGATTTATTATTATTTTTGGATCCACTGTCGAGGTTCGTATGAGAGCGAACACACAGAACGTACAACAAGGGGAGCAGGAGACAAGAGGGGCGGGAGATGGAAGGACAAAACAGTGGGGAGCAGAGACATGAGGAGATCTGTGGAAGGCAGAGGGATGTGGTCGGGTACACGGGGTAAACAAGATGGACACCACAGGAACTTACAGGTCCTTACACTGCAGGGACTTCCAGGAAGGAAATCAGGGAATATGAAGGAGGTGGGGTTGGGGTGGATTAACGAGGGTAGAAAAGATCATGGCTTTGGATGGGCGAAGATAAGAGGTGGTGGTGAACAGCTGTTTTGAAGACCTGAAGGGAAGAATGGGAATGAAGAGAGTGTGGGAGTTTGTTCCAAAGGTAGGAAAAAAGAGGAATGAAAGAGTGAAGGTGAGCAGTGATTCTTGATTTTGATCGCTTTACCAGAAGGGTGTTGATGGTGGACCTTGAGCGCCCTGTGTAAGTATGAGGGGGTTGGGGGGGGGACATATCTCAAACAGAGTAGGGGAGGCGAGGCCGGAGAGGCGACGGTAGAAGACAGAAAGACCACCGACCGACCTGCGGTGAGAGAGTGAGAGACCCAAAGACAGTCTCATCGTGGGAGATACAGGTAAGGTAAGGTATGGGAGCATGCACCGGAGCAGCAACTCACTGCGTCCACTTTCTGCCAGTACTCCAGGGGACTCTGTCTGGCCATCCGCCAGGCAGATGCCTCGCCCATCCCCATCTCCTTGAGATACCGATCAACCTGCTGCAACTACGAAGCCAATGATCCTAAATGCCTTGGTTTCCACAGCGTGAAGCTGAGAAACGTGAGAGGCAGGAGCACCAGCCCAGAGGGGAGAGCAGCACTCCATCAGGCTGCGGACGAAAGCTTTGTCTGTCGTCAGGGACTCAAGTGTGCCAAGGAAGGACTTTGCACGACAGAGGATGCCCAGTCGGCACCTGGTTTTGGAGGCCAGTTTGGAAATGTGGCTTTCCCAGGAAAGATCATGGCAGATAGTGAGACCCAGAATCTTGAATGAAAGGTCTTCTTCCAAAGAATTGTTGAGAAAGTAAATGAGGTGGGGGGGGGGGTTCCAAACAGTCCTTTCAGAGAGACACAGTGAGAGTGTGAGATTTGTCCGGATTGAAAGACATGTTCCACGTGTTGGACCAGTTTGTGATTTTACGCAGATCTGCAGTGAGCGAAGAAGCTGCTGTTTGCTGATCTTAGGGATGACAGATGCTACGGTAGAGGGTGGAGTCATCAGCAAAGAGATAAAGAGGATTTTCCAGAGAGTCGGAGAGATCATTGATGAAAACGAGAAAAAGAACAGGACCCAGAACGCTGCCTTGAGGAACTCCAGCCTGGACAGGAAGGGGGGATGAAAGAACTCCATTTAGGGCCATACGTTGGCTGCGACAGGAGAGGAAGTCTGCGAGCCATGAGTGGAGATGGCCTTGGATACCATGGGAAGAGAGTTTGGTGAGCAGGGCAGGGTGCCAGATCGTATCGAAAGCTGATTTTTGCTGATTTTGCTGATTTCCAAGCAGATGGCAGATGACCTTGAGCAAATGAGAGGGTGAATAGAACAGAGAGAGGGTGAGCAAGAGCAGAAGAGCAGGTTTTCAAGATACGTGGGCTGATGCCGTCTGGACTGGTTGCAGAATCTGAGTCCAGGTTTGACAGAAAGCTCTCCATCTTGTCAAGAGAAAAGGACACAGAGTTCAGGGACAGTTGGGTGTGACTGAGTAAGGTGGGTACAGAAAGTGATGGGTTTGGGACACAAGATTTAGAAGCAAACACGGAGTTTAGACATTCAGCCTTTTCATGTGTCGTGTCAGCCGTGCAGCCATTTGAGGTAAGGGGGGGGTGGAGGGGGAACATACACCAGAAACGGACAACTATTTGCTACCAGGATTTTGAGGAGGGAGGTTTGAGAGTTCAGACTTGAAATTAGAAAGATGTTGTTTTCTGGCTCTCCTGAGGGTAGATACACACTTGTTCTGAGCTTTATGGAAGGAACTGAGATTACCTTCAGTTGGATTCATCTTCCATGAGGCAAAGGCAAGTTGTTTATGGACAACTGCCTCGCCACAAGCTTCAGTGTTCCATGGGCGGGAGGAAGGGTGGGACGACTGAAGATGAGAAGGAATAAACCTGTGCATGAGGGAGAGCAAGTTTCTTTGAAAGAATTCCCAGGATGAGTTGATGTTGGAGAAAGTAGAGATAGGAGACCAGTCTATAAGTTTGATGGCTGCTTGAAGACCCTGCCAGTCGGCCTGAGTGAAATGCCAGAGTTGTTGGCACTGAGGTGGTTCTCTCATAACAGCCAGAGAGATATCCACTTTGACAAGTACGTGGTCACTGGCACCGATTGGAGTGGAGGAAGAAGAGGAGATATTTTCAGGGAAATTGGTCAAAATCAGATCCAGAAGAGATGGAGTACCATTGGTTGAGATCCGGGTCGGGAAGTTGACCGATTGAGTCAGTCCCAATGAGTCGCAGAAAGCTTTTGCTGAAGTGTCATGACAGGTGAGAGAGGTACCCACACCTAGCCAACTGGCATGATGACAATTGAAGTCACCACATATGAGGAAGAGAGAGTTTGGATGAGAAGATAGAAGTTGGTCCATGTTTTTGGATAGTGAGGTGTAGATGGAGTCATCACTGTTAGGTGGACGGTACGGTTCACATATTAACATGAGGTGGGAGTGGAGGGGAAGCCGTAGCCAGAGGTATTCCTGGGGGTGTTGGGGAGTGAGGGCAGTACATGGAGAGTGAGGAATCATTTGATGAAGAGAGCAACTCCTCCACCAGGACGAGGCTCAGGTCTGTCATACCGGAGGAGGGAGTAACCAGGGAGAGATACTCGGGAGTCATGCCTGACCCATCCCCATCTCTTGGATAGGACATTCCAGGCACCCACCCAAAGGGACTGTCTCAGATTAACTCGAGGAGACTGCCGTCTGGTGAACAACACCTCAGCACCACTACACCACACCACTTTGTGTGTTTTGGTAGAGTGAAATGTTTTATGGTGGCCGGAGTACAAATCCTGCCACCAACCTCCTCGGAAAGGTAACCCACTGCAGGAGGATGTCTGAAGATGCAGTTGGTCACCAGAAGGTTCTTCCATCATGTTAAACAAAGGATAGTTGGGGCTGATTGTTTGATCAGATCTTGTGAGAATGTTTTTCCATTCCATCGTCACCTTTTATTGCTTTTCATGTGAACAAGTTCCTCTTGCTTTGCATTTGATATAATAAAAATTAATTAATTATTTTAGTAAGGTTAATTCTTTAATTTATATCATTGGTTAAATATATATATATATATATATATATATATATATATATATATATATATATATATATTCATGGTATTAAGTAATGGAGGTATTGAGATAAAAATGAAATTAATAAGTAATATTTATACAAGCCGGTAGGCGACATGGCTGCTTGCTCTACATGGAAAGCTGGCCGACGCGACGAGCCGATATTCATGTACATGCTATCAATCAATTTAGCACAATAAATATGATTATCACAGCCCTCTTAGTTTGCGCCCAGAAACCCGCCTTGTGAAATTTCAGGCATGTTTCCAAAGAGACTCTAACAAATGGCAGCCCTGGTAATTCCATTTATCTATTCGCTAAAGATTTTATTTTTTTAATATGAAGCTGTTAGACATTCTCCTTGGGCACAAAATAAACAGGTCCCTCGGAGGTCCCGTTTCGGAGGTATTGATTTTTTTTGTACAGTCCACAATAAGTGTACGATGTACGATAAAGTATTTTAGCTGTTGCTAAGCAACGGAGGTGTGCATAGCAACCATTCATTTTTGTGTAAATGCTAGCTAGCCACATGGTACACATTTCAACCAAGTTTCATCAAAATCAGACTCTTTCTCTTAGAGATATTCGCAATTAACCGTTTCTGAAATGTTCGACATATACTCGCCCAAAACCTATCTCCTCCTGCAAATATTTTTTTGTTAGGGCTGCAAATTGGCATGAAGGGAGCTCGATAGATTGTGCACAGAACTCTAAGCTTCGATTTTTCGATTTGATATTTTTTCGATTTTTTGACCACTTTAAAGGGCCGTTGCTAGGGCCCGGGGTCCCATATTCGAAAGCACACGATTCCAAGAAATATTGGTCCTACGTACCAAATTTCATTGGAATCGGTTGAGTGGTTTAGCCCCTAGGCTTGACCAAAGTTTCGCGGACAGACAGACAGATGGAAATGTCCAGAATAAGGGTGCTCTAAGAGCAGCCAATAAAAGTAATAATTAAATAAGTTTGAATAAGGATATTGCATTTCTCTGTTGACTGACTGTCTGGACACAACTTTGAGGTTGTGGGTCCATTGATGTTGAATAATGTTGAGTACTGATGTGGACCTGGGACCGGGGTTGTGGATCCTCCGTTTGGAGAGATTCTGGGTTGAAAGGATCGAAACCTCGATGATAAACGGTGCCCAGCTGATGATTCGGGCAGTTGGGAAATCAGTCAATTGTTGGGACAGTTGGGAAATTGGGACAGTTGGGAAATAAACACTACGGCAGTTGGGAAATAAGTTAAAGTTGTAACTTCAAATAAAATAGCTTTTGTAAATAGGTACCAGTACATAATGTATCTCTGTTTGTGTGTGTGTGTGTGTGTGTGTGTGTGTGTGTGTGTGTGTGTGTGTGTGTGTGTGTGTGTGTGTGTGTGTGTGTGTGTGTGTGCGCAGTATATGTGCATATTGAGAGAGAAGACCGAGAAGGAACCCGACGAAGTAAAGAGCAAAGATGGAATCATCAGGAGGAACCTGGGATTTGGGTTTCAGCGACTACTCCTCTACCTTCAAACCCATCCAGGCACAGGCAAGTGAGCCTTCCAGAAAAATTTCTGCAAGAATTCACTTCTCCTTGGAGAGATAGACAATGAAAGAGAGGAATAGAGAGTAATGGAGATGAAAGAGGAGAAAAGGCAAGGATTAGAAAGAATAAAGATAATTATGAAACAAATTAGAAAGAAGGATGAAAGGAAGAAAGAAGAAAGATGTCAAGAAGAACCCGAATAGATAGTTTCCAGCAGTTACTCCCAAGGCTCAAATGCAGCAAAATGTACAAGCTACCAGATGTCCGTGATCTGATAACACAGCTTCCAACGACACGGTCCTCATTTTAATCGCGCAGTTCGTCCACGTGGCCTCGCCGGCACGTCGTCCCAAGTGACGAGGTGTCAGTTTCTTTGATCAAGGAATTGTAAGGAAATGAGGCACAGGTGGAGGCCATTCAGTCCATTATGCCTGCGAGTCATCAACACCACACCAATTCATCAACACAAGATGCAAAGAAAAAAATGTAATAATTGTTTTTTGTTTTTTAAAGTGTTTTTGTGATGTTCTTTATTTATTTATTTTAAGTTTTTGAATGTTTTTTTCTTTCTTTTCCTCAGGGGTAGGGGCATGCGCTTGGTTAGAAACACACAATATCAACCACACAACACCCATTGACGAGTCGACCACCAACAGCACTCTGTACACATGTACACAATCACCCATTAAATGCTCAAACTACCTAAAAGTCCTATCAACATCCCTGTACCCCTCTATCTCCATAACTTCCAGGTACCTATCTTCCAGCCGCTCCTCATAGCTGAGTCGAGCTCGGCCCAGAATCAATCTCGTTGCCCAACGCTGAACCCTCTCAATGGCATCTATGTCCTTCAGGAACTGCACACAATATTCCAGATGTGGCCCTCAATAAATTCCTGTACAATGTTAACACCACCTCTTTTGATTTATAAATGATCCCCCTCCGAATATAACCTAAAACCCTATTTGCTTTACCTATAGCTACCTGGCACTGTGCTACCTGTTTACCTCCCACATCTATTACCACCGCCAGATCCTTCTCCTGTGTGACACGCTCCAAAATTACCCCTTATATCCTGTAATCTCTATTTTCATTGTTCTTTCCCATCCACAACACCTTACACTTGATCAGGTTAAATGACATCTTCCAATCTTTTGCCCAATCTATGCAAGTATCAATACTTTCATAGAACTCTTCAAGATTTGTTCGATGTGAACTACCTTTGGTAAACCCAGGCTGACTACCTTTAATTAGTTTAAATGGTTCCTCATATGGTCCCTAATTAATGTCTCCAACACCTTCCCCACAACTGAAGTCAAACTAACAGGTCTATAGTTTCCAAATTCTTCTCTGGATCCTTTGTTAAACTATGGTGTTACATTTGCTTGTCTCCAATCCTCTGGTACCTGTTCTTACTCAGGTGAGCTTTTGAATGAGCCTGGTGGTGGCTCAGTGGTCAAGGTGGTGGCTTGGCATCCTTGGGGCCCTGAGTTCGAGCCCCACTGACCGCTGAGTTAGCATCAGGGGGGTTGACTCAGCCTGTCATCCTTCCGAAGTTTGGCGACATGAGCACCAGTAGATGGGTAATTATCCCTGCAGGGTCGAAGGCGACTAAAGGGTTGGCATCAGGAAGGGCATCCGGCCGTAAAAACATTGCCACAAAAAAGGGTACCATGACTGGAGCCTGCAAAAAGCTGAACCCTGCTCAGGGATAAAGGCTTTCAAATGGTGTGATGATGACCACATGCCCTTTTGATTTCTTCATGTACTCCTCATTCCTCCTTCCTCCACACCTGGAGCCCTATAAAAGCATCCTTCCAGTATCTCTACCCATACAGAATCCTCAACATTTATTCCTTCCTTAAGGTCACCCCTTTGTCTTGATGCAATGCTGTCCTTTACCCAAATTGTTATTCCTCCTCCTATCCTCTCCTTCCTACCACACCGATACACCTTGAAGCCTTCCAATCATGTCCTCCAGTTACTCTCCTCCTTAAACCATGTCTCACTCACTGCAACCATATCGTACTCCTCGTTATCCACTTTGGCTTCAAGCTCTTCCATCTTATTATTTAAACTCCAGGAATTGGTATAGAATATATTTAACTTTTGATCAGGTGATCGTTTCTCCCACAGCTCGTGTTTCTGCGTTGAACGTGATGTTCTCCCCCCTATCTCACACGCCCATGCCTCTGGTCTAAACACAGTCTTCTTCCAGTCTCTCACTGTCATATCCGCTCCTTCACGGCCAAGAAGTATGTCAAAAAAGCGGAGTTGAGTGAGCACGGGAAAAGAGACACACATACATCTCTGTTGTTCTCCAACTGCGCACACTCCACAGAATCATCCCAAAATATCACGAGAACCACGTGAGAACCTCACCCATAGTGACGATGTAAAGCCTTATGAAGAGGGAAAAAGTGAATGAAAACCATGTTTTAACCAAAATGAAACACAAAAGAAAAAGGTCCTACTCTCGTCCCAAAGCTCACCTGGCATTTTGTGTGCGAGACACTAAAAACGTCACAGCTCATCATTGGCAGGAAACGTGTCCCTCTCTCTCTCTCTCCACCGACTCTTCTTTTTCACCACTGCAGTACAACGACACGCATCTGAGATGTTGAGCTGGTTTCATATCATCAGCAAACATTTTCACACATCACACTCTCGTGGGTAAATCGATAACATGTGTGGGTTAACTGGTTAAATCGTATAGATATTTGTGGTACCCCACTCGTCCCACTTGTCCAGGTGGATTATCCACCTATCGCAAGGTTGCTTGTAATATTTATTTGTTTATTTGGCACTATTCTATTCATACACTGGATCATTAGCTTATCGGGAATTGGAATTCCAGATAAGGAAGGTATTGTCATCATGCGCCTGTCCGTCTGTCCGTCCGTCTCCCATTTCGACTTCTCGGGCCAAACCGCTGAGCCGATCCGGCTGAAATTTGGCTCCTGGCTGGGAATGGGGTTGCAAAGCTCGTTCCGGTCACGTGACTTTAAGTAGATCAAAATGGTGGATTTAGTAAATTCCTTCAAAAATCTTCTCCAGACCCACCAGTCAGAATGCTACCAAATTTGAGTTTCAACATTAGGACAGGGTAGGGGCATTAAATTGCGGAGATCATGCCGATCATGTGACCGGGAGTGTGTCAAAATGGCGGACTTGATAAATAATAATAAAAAAATTGGGGGTGGGGGGGGGGGGAAATCGCATAAATTCCTTCAAAAAAATTTTTAAGTGTACTTTTGGTGTGTCCGTGTTTATCTTGTCCATACTCATCCATGTACGGAAATGTAATGAATGTTGTACGTCATATGTAAACCAACTTCTGAAGCGTTTTGATAAATTCCAGGTTTGAACAGCTGATCAGTGGTGGGGGCCAAAGACCACAATTAATGTTCAGGTTACAATACAAGGGTTACTTGAAGGAGAGCCACAGTTTCCCAGGACGAGGGAAGGGGGGGGGGTGCATGATAATTGTTTGGGAGGGAGGAATGGGGGAATTGCACTGAAGACTGAATGTTTGTGGGGTGTAGGGATGTGGGCTATGGAGGTGTGGGAGCATGGGTGTGTGGGGGCATAGGGAAGTGGACTATGGAGGTGTGGGAGTGTGGGGATGTGGGGAAATGGGAGCATGAGGGGGAGGGGGCGTGGGGATGTGGGAACGTGGGAGTGTTGACTGTCCGTTCCAAATCTGCGAGGTAGGCGCTTCAAACTCCATATGAAAACAAAGACTTAATTGCTTTCTTTCTTGACGTTTAGAATTTAAAAAGAACAGAGCATAGACAAACTACCATAGGTTGGCAACCGTTGCACAAGCTTGATGGGCCCTATGGCCTGTGTTCAGATTTCTTGGAAAGGAACATATTTACGACATCCATTTCCAAACCCATGTCACCTAAAATTGTATCTCTTCCCCCCCCCTCCATTTCTCATTACCCATTCAACACAATCACATTCTCTCCCTCCCTCACCTAAGCCTCTCAACAAGCAGGTTCCCATGACTCCCACTGTCAATTTGTTCCCTCTTTACCTCCCCATCACCTCTCTCCTCTCCTCTCATTCGTTCCCTTTTTACCCTTCATCACCTCTTCCCTAAGCCTTGGATTGGCTTAACGGTTAGGGTGGCTGACTTACGATTTTAGGATCTTGAGTTCAAGCCCATTCAACGTTGAATGAACATCAGGTGGGTTGACTGAGCCCATCATCCTGATGAGGTTCGTGGAAATGAGCACCAGCATGCTGGTAACAGAAGGCATTGCATCAGTGGCACAGCTGCACTCCCAGAAAATGATGGAGCCAAGCAGCCACAGGCTGCATCCAAATAAATACATAAATCTCTTCCCTCAACTCATTTGTTCCCCCTTTACCCTCCACCACCTCTCTCTCTTCCCTCAACTCATTCGTATGTCAGTTCTAGTCAACACTCAGTAGAGATGGGGTTTGTTGCCATCGCTGCCATGCGCCTTGCCCTTTATTCTGTTGGCCTGTCTGCATTTAACTGCTTAGCCAAAGATCGAACCGCTATTTAACCACATACACAGCATGTGTGAACTGTTTAACCACACTCGAACTTTATTCCCTCTCCCACAAGTGAGTGCCGGTATACACGAACATCATTTAAAATCATTCCAAGATGCTTTTGAAAATCTACTTACGGACCTTCTTTGAAACCACGACACACACACATTTACTTACGGGACATTTCATTAGCTCACCAAGAATACAGTTCAGGTGCCCTAATAGGATGGCAGAACATACTCCTGTCCGTAACCCATGAGTAAAATTGCTTCAGTACCAAGTTTAGAGGGTGCAAAATATAATTAATTACTTTCCTCTGCTCTGTTATTTTTTTTTCAGGTTCTGCTCATCGTGGTTGGTAGCATAGCACAAAGCCCCACATTCCAAAAGGAAACTGGTGTCCACGACAAAAATTTCACCCCATTATCATCAAAGCGGAGTTTTTGTGATTGTATCGTTGGCAAACCTTAGGAATCTTTAAAGATATCAAATTGAATGTTACAGTGTCCTGCAAAAGTTTCACATTTCCAACCTGGCCTCCAAGCCTGTCGCTGACTGGGAATCCTCCGTCGTGCAAAGTCCTTCCTCAGCCCACCTGAGCTCCTGACCACATACAAAGCTTTCGTTCACAGCATGATGGAGTACTGCTCTCCGCTCTGGGCTGGTGCTCCTGCCTCTCACCTTTCTCGATTTCATGCTGTGGAAACAAAGGCAGTTAGGATCAGTGGTATCTCGCACGACGAAACTGAGTCTTTGGGTCTCTCACTCTCTCACCGCAGGCAGGTCTGTGCTCTGTCTTCTACCCACTCCTCTCCATCCTTGCCCCCCCCTCCCCATTCTGTGATCTGCTCCCCTACATTTCTGCAGGGTGCTCAAGGTCCACCAGTAATCCTCTTCTGGTAAAACTACTAAAATCAAGAATCACTGCTCACCTTCACCCTTTCATTCCTCTATTTACCCACCTCTGGAACAAACTCCCACACTCTCTTCAATCCCACTCTTCCCTCCAGGTGTTCAAAACAGCTGTTCAACACCACCTATTATTTTCCCTCATCCAAAACCTCGATCTTTTCTTCCCCGGTTAATCCACCCCAAACCCACCTCCTTCAAATTCCCTGCTTTCCTTCCTGAAAGTTCCTGTAGTATCACCTTGTTTACCCCGTGTACCCTGCCCATCCCTCTCCCGTCAACAGATCTCCAAATGTCTCTGTTCCCCACTGTTTTGTGCTTCCCTTTCCCACCCCTCTAGTCTCCTGCTCCCTTTTTTTTTAATTATACGTTCTGTGTGTTAGCTCTTATACGTGCGTCGACATTGTATACAAAAGTAAAAACTATTTTTTAAACCAGGGTAGGAGATTCACATTTCAGCATGACAACGATCCGAAGCACAAAGATAAAGCCACACGGGAGTAGCTGAATAAGAAGAAAATAAATGTTCTCGAGTGTCCCAGTGAAAGTCCTGACATGAACCCGATTAAACATTTATGGCGAGACTTGACCGCAGTCCATCGACGATCCCCATCAAACTTGGCAGAACTCGAGCAATTTTCACGTGAACGATGGACAAACATTTCACCGTCTCACTGTGTGAAGCTGGTAGAGACCGACCCAAAAGAGACTCGGAACAATCATTGCTGCAATCGGTGCTTCCACCAGGTACTCACCCCCCGAAGGAGCTGAATACTTTTATAACCGGTGAATTTTGATTTGTACAAGTTTTCTACAGCTATTCCTGACTTGTAACGTCCTTCAACTATAACCGTGTTTAGTTTGATCCCTTCGGTTATTCCTAAAAAAGTTCATTTAAAGAAATTGTTTCTTCATCATTCATAACTCATTTAAATGTGGTGTTATTGGTCGGGGGTGAACACTTTTACAGGTCACTGAACACAGTTTATTTGTACACGTGTGTAGTTATACGTATATATAAAATGTGGGAAAAATTAGTCAAAGGTCAAGGTCAATGCCATCCACAACATGGAAAACAACTATCAGGCGACAATTAGAAAATACAGTCAACCAACTTTGTTACACACAACATTCCATCATGTAAAACACTTGAAAGGTCAAATTTTCTAAATTAGTTTCCATGGCAACCATTGTTTATTTTGATATCACAAGTATCGTGCTATGCACAATGACGACATTTTTCATCAATAATAATAGTTCTTCCTCTGAGCAGACCACCATTGTCGACAAGGTAAACGTGTACTACATGTCACGGTCCACATCACCACTTTACGTCGAATTCCCGTTTCTACCAATACACGCTCCAAAACACTGACACGTACGGACACGTTGGAGAAGGGTACCCTCCTAGTAGTCTCTGAAACTGCTGATGGGATTGCGACCAAACTTGACTCAAATTATCTTCATTGTGGTAGAACTCAAATTTGTTCATAGCATCCTCCACCTACAAGTCGGTTGTCGTAAGGTTCAAAAGGTCCCAAAAGTCCTTGAATTTGGATCCAGTTTGGCCGTCATTTTGGATTACAGAAAAACCCTTCATCTTCTTCTCTCAAGCAGCTTAACCGATCGATGTGAAACTACAAATTTGTGATCAACAACTCAAGGGAAATATAGTTTGTTAACAATGATGTCATCAGTCACGTGATATGGCAGTCATATTGGGTAATCAGAAAACCTTTAAAAACGTCCTTCTCTGAAACCTATTGAATGATTGATGCGAAACAAAATATACGATCGACCACCTATGAGAACGTTTGATTAAAAAAAGCGGATTTGAAACACAATATGGCTGCCAGTGACATCATCAATACAAAAAGTGGGAAATATCTTGAAAAACATGAATTCTGGACACCTTGGAGTTGCGCCCCATCAAGTTGGGATAATTTTAACACGAAGTGACATCATAATACTGGAAGTGGACAATATCTCAAAAACTAAGGCTCATAGACAGCAGAGAGTTGCTCTTCTGTGAACATCACGTCAATACCACCCCAACCTAAAACGTGTGTTCTAAATCCAGCTCTTTTATATATATATATATATATATATATATATATATATATATATATATATATATATATATATATATATACACACCCTGTCCATCTGTTGCTCCACCTTTTGGCAACCAGCTGGGTGAGCTACAACACCATTGGTCCCTCTTTTTTATTGGAAGTCGAGGTTCGTGAAACAGTGAAAACACAGAAGGCAGGGAAACAATACACAGGGTTAAGGGACACTTGGAGGACAAATGTTGGACACAAGAGGTAAAGGAAGAGGGAAAGAAAAACTCTGTAGTGGAGGGAGTGAGGGGGGGGGGGATGGAGAGGACAGTCACAGAGACAGAGAGGCAGAAAGAGAGACAGAGACAGACAGATTTTATGTCAGCAAAGGAATGATTTTATGTCAATTGCGATGATGGACTTCTCCAATGACATTGTATGTATATAACATACTGCTACACTCAGCAATCCTACATAAAGTGGTGGAACTCCGCCACATGTGCCATGACCCAGTGACAAAAACAGGAAGTAAAGCGCAGCAGGTAAGGGATCATTCGATTTATTGGTGGATCAGGGATAAGCAGGTTTATTGGAGTCACAAGGAGGCAAAAATTCAAGGGTGAAAAAGGAATGAATATATTTCGGGGGGGGGGGGGGGTAGGATAACAAATGAAAATACCGAATGGCACACGAATGTTATCAAGTTCAGAGCAAAGTTAAATAAATACCCTAATTTATGGCACAAAACTAGAAAGGAAATTTCAGTAGATCGACATTAAAACGTTTGATTGCTTCACCACCGGTTTATCGATTATTATCAAACACCCTGTTAACACGGAAACATTAAATCTCTTCCTTACCCTGACATCCAGGCACGTATCATGGGACCGCACAGCACACGACGCGTCGCTCTTCGCAGCTTGTTGAAGGTAAGCCGATGCCGATGGCGCAAAACACAACTCTGACATATGAGCGAGCACACACCGAGCAGAAATTATTTAAAAATAAAATAAAAATTATACACCGAGGCCTCAATCTTGGGCCGAACCATAAAATCCCACGAACGTATCAAGTATTCCACGATGTCACAAGTGGCTTCATGGTACCAGAAGTAATCGGTGAGTGACGAGGACGACCGACGATAATGGAGGGCTCGTCTGTGCCCTGTCCGTGTGCTTACTTTGCAGGACACGAGAAAAACGGTTCATTTTTACAAACATTGGCATAAAAGCTAAATTTGCCTCCAGCTTATGGCGAGGGCATCACACGCGTTTAAATAATAGCAAAAAAGGATGGGGCTTCAAAAACAATCGCAAACGCCAGCTGAGGCACAACTTGCCTAATCGGGCGCACGCAAATCTGGCTCCGAAATAACGACCATCGAGACAGCGAGTCGAGGAGTGTGACGCCAGCGTCTCAAACTTAAGCACAAGTACCAACTGCTCTTTTGCCAAAACCACCTCCCACTTAACAGTCATGACTAATCTTGGAGAGAAGGAGGAAGAGGGTGGGGGGGGGAGGAAATGGCACAGGAAGAGGGAAATATCAATTCAGATCAAAATCGACAGGTCATCCAAAGAAAGTGTGAATGAAAAAGAGGCCTTATGGTCACGAGCAGGTTAAAAAAAAAAAAAAAAAATCACAAAACCTAATGGAGGGAAGCTTAGTTCTGAAGCCTTCGAATCGTCCGGTTATGCATCAATGGGCAAATCAAAGCCGATTCAGTCCCATTCAGACGAGCGATCGGTACGTCGAGCTTACTCTACGGAGAGGCACCGTGATCAGTAGCATATTCAGTGTGCTCCGAAACAATGCATCCTGGGTATTACTTCATGTTTCAAATCAAAACCAACACTCATCATAAAAGTACACTGGAAAGGTAGAGGAAGTTAAATCTGCCGTCGCAGTACGATTACTGTCATTACAAACCTGCAATCTAATATTAAAAGGAACCGTTTAAAGCAAATCATTAGGAAAAACAAGCTGTGCAAATGAGCATGGAATGACAAAGGGAATTACAGAAACGCTTGGTGTTACCCTTGTGTCCAGTGCAATAACAGGTAACACAGGTGTGTGATTTGCAATCACTTCGGGTGTCCCATCAAAATGTCAGTAACAGCCGTCCTTCCAGCTATCATCTGATGAAACACTGCTGAACTGTAGATTCCTGGAATGACAGAGGGGGATGACTCACGCAATGAAGAGAAAGAGCAGTGGCTGTGTGGGGGGGGGAGGGGGGACATCATAATAATTCGGAGGGAAATGAGGGAGGGAGAGGACGATGCTTTAAGAGGCAAATTAAGGAAAACTCCAAATCAGGTGTACAGTTTAGGGTAGATGCAACGAGGTACACAGGTAGTACAGTACGGCAAACAACCCAAGCAATAAGAGGGGCTCATGCACATGAAGCTGTGGTAGCCCACGAGAGCTTGCACATACAGAGCGAGGACAATATTTACCAGTTCATATCATACTCAAAAACGAACCCTCACACCTCCCTCCCCTCAAAAGCCTCGACCAAACAACAACCCTCCCCACACACCAAGCCTAAACAAACGACCCTTCCCCAACACCTCACACAAACTACACCACCTTACCCAAATAACACCACCCCCAACGATGCCACCCCGCAACACCTCACCGCTCAAATTACCCCCCCCCCCCCACCGAGGAATTCCATGTCAAGTGTACACACCCTCCTGACACTAATACCTCATTTTCTCCCCATATGTTGGTCATTTATTCACTTAGGTGAAAAAACTCAAAATACCAACTTTTAGACTTGTGGACCCATCGGGCCCATTTTAAGGCCCCCCCAAATTTGGGCGCCCCGGCTGCCCCACAATCTTCCAGAGGCCATATCACAGGTTGTCGTGGTCTGATTTGGCTGATCTTGGTATCAAAATGCTCGTAAAAGCGAGATCTTTCGAATCACGTAAAGTAAAATCACTCCGAAACAGTAATTCAAAAAGTTATAGTTTGGTGCGCCCTTTGACCTTGGGCCCCGCTCCGTAGCCAAACCGATGGTCCAGATTTTTTCCTGTGAGAATACCCCTTCATATACTCCAACACCTCAGCATAAATGAAAATGGGATCTCAATGGGTTCAAGTGTGATGATGGTTTTATTGTTCGGGGACTCGGTTGCTAGACACACAAAACGCCACAATACATAGCACAATATTTGAACACAAGATTTCCAATACACTATATCAGGATATTGTACATAAATTTTCCACATGCACATGCAGGAACTGGAAGCGATACTTGTTAGAGTAAGAGTTTTTCCTTGCATATTATAGTCAAGATTTTTTGCTAACCAATGATTTATTTGACAGCTGTGTTTCTTTTTTACTGATTGTGTAGGTTCTATCTGTAGCAGTTTTTGGTTCTACGGAAAGAAGTTTATCAGAAAAGTCTAAAATGCAGTGATCTTCAATGTCAGGAAAAAAGAAACTATTTGCGGGCCCGTGTGGATGAAGAAAATTCACTTACACTTCATGAGTGTCCTGAAAGGCTTCCATGATGCAAGCAAGCCACCATTTTCCATCATAGTGCACTGTGACATAACCTGAGAGTTTCCCGTTAAAAGTTGGTGTAGATTTTGAAATAGCCGACTCGATACGGTGTTCCTCGCTAAGGCTGAATTTGCGTACTTGAAGAGCAGTTTCAGAAATAGGGATGAAAGCATGAAGTTTTTGAGTTACAGCCATGGTTTTGGCAGTTTTTAACCTTTCTTCAAAATTTCGTTATTCCTCGTCACACGCCTCTTGGATCCTGTAACCGAACTTCATTTCATTCAAACCATTTTCAGCAAAGGCGAAAAGATCTTTTGGAGAAATAATTTGACTGTCGTAAGATCGACGCAGGCTCTCATGTGTTGCTTCTCGTTTGACTGTACCTCCCACGCCATCTGAAGAGCCCTTGCCATCACTTGTGGCAAAAAAAGCCATACTCTGATTTGTGACTACATCGGTTTATGAAGGCTTTGCAATTCATATATTGGCCAGCGCAACCGTCTGAGAAATGGTAAAGTTTCTTTACATTTCCAAAGCTAGATTTCAAGTGTTCAATGAGCATTCTTTGGAAGAGGTGGACTGAGACAACGTCGTGAGTATTGCATTCTGATATAATCGTGAACGAATCGTGGTTTAATTTGCCATCGTCCGATTTGAAATAGTAAAGCCAGGGGTGAATTTTCCCTTGAGAGCAGTTCCAATGGAATCCTTGGGCCGCATCCTGTACAACAAACGAATAGTTCTCTGAGAAGTCTCCAATAATGACAAATTCTCCTTCACCGATTTAGTCTTTCTTATTTTTCAGAAACTGAGATTGGGCCTTGGCAATGAAGTTGTGTCTCACTAAGTTCACAGAATTGATTTATGAATTCTTCCAAAGGCAGGACCATGGAGCCCAGTTCAGATCTGTCGGTGGATATCCAACGTTTAAACTGAATTTCATCAATATCCTCAAGTTCATAAGCACTCAGTAGCTCGGTTTTGAAGTCTTCAATTGATGGGCAACTGACACAAGTTCTGAAATAACATGCTGGTTGTGCTGGGTTGCAAACTATGCGTGCTATCACATGATGATAGCAAGGAAGTTTGGCTATTTGTGGCATTTTGGAACGAAACATCATGAGTTTCACATTTTGATGTATCGTACATACACATAAACTGTGTACCACCTGAACCGGCCAGGACACACTCCGAGGGACGGAGCATGGTGAACTTCGCGAATCCAACTTTCAAGCCAGGGTTCTTCTCTTTGAATTTCTGAAACAGTTCCTCGAGATTGTTTAGTACCAGGCACTTTTGAATTTTGTCTTTTCCATGTTCATTCCTGACCACCACAGTCCTTTTTCCCCGGCATTATTCGGCTGACTTCATCACTTCGGTAAAATTCGGTTACGGCGGAGTCAGGCAATATTTTACCCTGTTTGGGATTTGGAGACGATAGCATACCATTTTCTTTCTCTAAATTTTTGGCTTGCACAGCCATTCTTTGGGAGCAACTGAATTCACTCATCATCCCTCTGATGCTCATATTCCAAGCAAATATTGTCAGTATACGTATTTGCTCTGAACGGCTCAAAACAACGAATTTTTCTTTCAGGCTTTTGATCACCTCTGGCATGCAGTTTTAATCACATTTTAACGCTGTATTTAGTGTTTTCTCCGCAGTGCTTGGCCCAGCAACTAGTTCCAATTTCTTTCGCACAGAATCTTCCACTTTACTTTGCTTTTCAAGAACGTACCCTGGGTTCCTTTCCGCCTTTCGTTTGTCGAATGGGCTTTCGCCTATCATCGATAACGACTGGTTTAATAGGTCAACTTCTGTTTCTCGCTCATAAACCTCCTCGTCTTCATCTGTCGAAATAGATTCTGCAATGCCTTCGATAGTACCTTCTGATGATAATTTCGAACTGGTCGAAGATGATTCTTCAATACGCTCTGGTGACAACTGAGAAAGTTTTTTTTTCTGCACGAAGTACAAAGTCTGTCATCTTTTTTCACCTTTGAAGAAAATTTCATCAACATATCATTTGACACATTGCGAAGATCTTTTTGTTGTTTCGTTTTATGGCAGCTGAACGGATCGCAACAGTATTTTCGGAACTTCTTTCGATCTTTAGTCACTATGCTTAGTGCAAAATATGCAATAACTGAGATTAGCCTATTTATAACTTAATTTGATGATGGTTATACAAAAAAATGTACGCTTAAAAATCAATAGACCCAATAGGCCGAATAATTTTTCGCAAATTATGCAATATATATTGTTACGGAAATGGCCCTTATTGGACTACTAAATATAGGATTAGCTCAGATCCCCCATTAAATGCATGTTTAGCTAGGTTGTGTGGTAAAATGGACGTTACATGTGTGCCAGGAGATATGAGGCTGTATTATTGTTGTGCGGTGGTGGTGGAACGAGAGCTCCCTCTTCTTCTTCCCCATCCCGGACGAGGCCCCGCTCAGTCGGCTGAGAGGGTGTGGCCAAAAAGAGGAGGTGACGCGAAGGGGAGGAGTTTGGTCAGCTTCGAAAAGGGGGAGGAGCGAGTGGTTCAAAGTGAGCGAACGAAAGAAAACTGTAAAAGAGAGAAAAGGGTTCAGTGTGTGGAAATAGTCGGTCTTGAGGCGTGCTCGGGTTTCAGAGGCCACGAGCGCCGAAAGGAGGAGGTGAAACTGAAGTAAAAAAACGGCAGTCGGCTTTGAGAGGCTGCCTGCACGTCGAGTCTGCCTTTTTGGGCAGTGGGAGAGGCGGCCTGCACGTCAAGTTGGCGATCGACTCTTATGGGGAGGTGATCGACAGGTTCGGCCTGCATCTGGCCGTGGAGCCTCCATCCTTACTCACCTCACGGCTCGACACGTTGTCGATCCGCCTGCGGAGCTCGGCACCTCGACTTGGGCCTTGTCTGGAGAACAGGGCAGGCCTAGATTTGTGTGCTGGACCCTGGGAGAGATCGGCTGAGGCCCATCGTCGACCTTACGCGGGGTCAGAGCGCGCGGAGACCGCGTGCGGTGCGAAGGGGGCAAGAGTATGACGCCGCCATCTTGCCACGCGGCGCGTTCGAGCTGGAGTTCAAATCCGTGGACATCCGCTTGTTACTAGCGACATTCGTGCTTTTTGACACTGTCCTCTCATCCATGAGACATCACCAAGTACTCTGTCTTGCATGCATGCTGTCTGTCCTTGTCTGCACGTTGTTCAAGGCATATCTCGGTAGCTACCCCCTCAAAACCTGTAGTCCGTGGTTCTCTAGTTAAGAACGGGTTGAGGATTCTTAATAAAAACATTGTCGTGAATTTTGCTTGTGTTGTGATCCCTGTGTTCCCCAATAAATCTGGTTAATTCGTATGAAGTTGCCGCTATGGATTAATTTGTGTCGCGTCGAGGAACGATCCGTTCGATTGGCATATAAAACCAAAATGGTTACAGACTGGCAGAAAACACTCGGCATCTGACAAAACCAGTCTGTAACGAGGGGTTCTAGTTCCCCAACTGGCAAGGTAAAAGGATTACGTTGGTATCGCGATTGAAGACGCGTGACCCGAGGCCTGTGCTGAGCCGGCAGGCGTTATAAACCCCGGATATGGCGGTGGTGAGGGTGGCGCCAAGAGTTGGGTGAGAATCCCGCCACCCCAGATCCGCAACAATATATATATATATATATAGTCCAAAGATGATGATCGTCAATTTGAGACATAAAGTCGCCTGCCAGCAGGTGACGTCATTGGAACGATGACGGCAAACGTCGCATCAAGAATTAGTGATATGTGGACCCTGAACAATAAAACCATAATCACACTTGAACCCATTGAGATCCCATATTAATTTATGCTGAGGTGTTGGAGTATATGAAGGGGTATTCTCACATGGAAAAAAATAATAATAATTAAAAAAAAAAAAAAAAAAAAAAAAAAAAAAAAAAAAAATCGGGATCATCGGTTTGGCTGGGGGGCGGGCACAAGGTCAAAGGGCACCTTAAACTACAACTTTTTGAATTAGTGTTTCGGAGTGATTTTACTTGACGCAATTCGAAAGATCTCGCTTTTACGAGCATTTTGATACCAAGATCATCCAAATCGGACCACTGCAACCTGTGATATGGCCACTGGAAGATTGGGGGTCAACCGGGGGTACCCAAATTTGTGGGGGGGGGATAAAATGGGCCCCGATGGGCTCCCAGGTCTGAAAATTGACTCAATGTTTTACCGTGGATACAAACACTTGCACAAAAAAAAGATTGAAATCTGAGACGGTGTCAAAATTTCGCTGAAAAATGTGTACATTTGACATGGAACGCCCCCCCCACCCCATTACCCCACCCAAACTACACCACTCCCCAAATAACTACCCCCCACAAAGCTTCACACAAGCAGCTACCCCCCTTCCCAAACACCTCACCCAAAAAAACTACACCACCCCCCTCATTCCCTCTCCCCCTTCCATACTTGACAAAATCACATCATCCCCAATCATCGTGAAACAATTTCTCGGTTAACGCCGATAGAGAACTTACTGCAAGTGACAAAGGTTTATCACAATAAAAACCGGAGTGGAGAACCATATACCTCCGCCAAGCTGAACAGTTTACATGTTGTGTACCACTGATGGGCCGGATCTGCATCCAGACCCGAGCCAAAATCTAATCACTTCGGCCTAGTCCACCCAACCTGTCCACCAAGTCTGAATCCATCCAAAACTTTGAGTTATCCTGCTCACAGACAAAGGAATAGACAGGGGTGAAAACATGACCTCCATCCACCCTTGGTGATTGGGGGGGGGGGGTAATTACAGTTTCAAACTTAATCTACATACAGGTTTAATAACACAAAAAACATTCGCGTCAAACCTCCGGCTTTGGTCACCAACCTCTTGGACAATTTGTCTGTGCTCGACAATCTTCTCCTTCCACCCAACGAACTTCGGCCCACCGACTCGAAGGTTGCACTTCCACGACCCCTGGGCAGAACGTGTGCAGACGGGGATGGACCGCTCTCCCTGCCATGGGATTGGCTAGATTGCGAGATGACGGAAGAAAACTTCTGGCGATAAGTGGAAGAAGTTGTACCAGCGACTGCATTCGAGGGAGGAGGGGGGGGCGGGGAATTCAAAGAGGACGATAAAAGGAGAGTTGTGGCAGATAATTGGAATAAAATCCAAAGCAGATTGTGCCTGTCGTGTTCCCAACTGAAATGGCTTGCGATGTTGGAAACCCGAGTTGAAATTCCATGTGTTCAAGGAAAAGGAAGGATTGGGCATGACAACGAAAGAAGGAAAAAAAGAAACAGGGGAAGGGAAAATGTGAAGGCAGTGAGGTTTGCCTCTGACCAGGTGGTTGCCGTGGTGATGCACGAGGCAGACCCGATCCACGTGCAATCGCCGTATGGGGTAAAGGAAGTCCCATGTGGGATCGGTTATTCGCAGTAGTCTTTTCTGCAGGAAACAACAAACCCTTCAAAGCACCCTTCAGACAAGGGAAGAACGTCATTCGCATCACAAGTAAATGGCTCATGAGCACAAAAAACATCTCCAGAACCACGAGGAAGCCAAGTATCACAGATATCAGTGAAGATGGAGGGGAGACAGTGGCATACCGCAACAATGAGAAAGGGTCTGTGGTGAGAGCAAAGGACGACGATGGGCATGACATGTGGTAATGAAGATGCAAACCACAGAGGGGGTGTCAACCTCCTCCCCCGCCCCACATTAACTTCACATGATGAAGAAAAAAAACAACTGTTGTGACATTCATGGAGGGTGAGAGGGGATAGTCACAAGTCAGGTTTAAGTACGTTCTGTGTGCTCGTGTGGGGTTTAGCATAATTTACGAGTTCTATTAATCTATGTTTACAGTGAAGTTGTCTCGTACATGGGGGACGGGAACGGTCCAAATTTATCCCCCAATGAATACAACTGACAACCCTGTTAGCTTTACCGATATCTAATGTGTTTACCTCCATTTCTATTCATTCCTGTGAATATTATCCAAGACATGATCATGATCCATGATCCAAGACAGGATCATGGTGGGTGGTTACACCTACTATTGATCTGGTCGCTCTGATGGTTACCGTGCCCAAGGAGTTGCTGTAGCTGTATCCAAGAAGCTGACTCCAATGATAATTGAGGCAACACCGGTCAACGAGCGTATTATGAGATGAAGGATTCGTCACTCCTTGGGTGTCATTTCCTTTGTCTCTATGTGCTTCGACTGAGGCGAGTTATCTCACCATGAAGGACGCATTCTATTCCACGCTCGAGTCTGTGGTTGATCAGTGCCCCAGGCAAGATACACTTCCAGTCTTGGGGGATTTCAATGCATCGACTGGAACCGATAGGGATGGTTTTGAGACGAGTGTTGGTCCCCATGGGTCTGGAACTGTGAACCTGAATAGCGCAAAGTTCCTTGACTTTATAAGAAGTCATGGACTAAGGGTGGCTGGTTCGTGGCATCAGCGCCCACAAGCTCACATTGCTGGACTTGGTATGGCAAAAGAGATCGACCATGTGCTCGTTGATGGTCGCTGGAGTCGCTGGCTTCGAAGGAAGCATCTTTTGCCTCCTTAAAAGATGTTCGAAAACTGCTCGGATTGCAATTTTTGGTTGATCAAACTCCCTCACAACCCCAATGATTCAGAAAAGGCCAAAAGTAACTTCACATTGAAAATGTTCAACACTAATACTGTACAAGGAGGACAATCTGGAGAAACCACAGAAGCACAATCACCAAGCAATGGTACACCATCCCTCACCTTGCCTGGTTGCCCCATCGATCCGCTGAGAGTTGGAACGTGTGACCGCAGGAGGCCTGGTACGCCTGGAATGGTTGGGAATGGTCCCGCTGGGGCTAACGAGGGCCGAACGTCGAATACGAGGGGGAGACCGAGGGGTGTGATGCTGCTGGAGAGAACAACAGGAGCTGGAATCATCCAGACTAGTGCAATCGGTATCACTGGCAGCTTGACGGTGGTGGCTCGACAAACTTCCAGCTTCCTGTCTTAGGCCTAGGAGAATATGGAGGAAGGCGGTGGATAGGGATGTCATTGGTACATCAGAAAGGCATTTTACATAACTGGTAAAGAGTATGTGATGGGGGTGTTGTTTGGGTTTGTGGTATTAAAACACAGCCTTGCATTACATAATTCAAGCAAACTTAACTCACAGGTGTAACTGCAGCATAGATAAAAAAAAAACACAACCTAAAATTGATTCTTCCATTTGACAATCAACAATCAAAGAGATTACCCGTGGAGAGCACTGGATCCCCTAATCTCCATGCAAGAGCAATAGATCCCAAGACCCACACACTTCCACGAACGTGTCATTCCAATGAAAGATCATTCGTGGACATGGCGCTTGTAAATCAATTAGGAAACACACCGTGCCCAGCAGAGAAATGAGGGGCTGGTCCCAAATACCTTGCAAGTATTCCATCATCAACAGAACCATTCAGAAAGGAACAAGTTCAAACATCTTTGGAATAACTACGTCCTGGAAAAGGAGAGTGTCATGCATTCTGCACAGTTTTGATATTTTATAACAGCAAAGAAGCTGCAGTCAATCAATTTGACGAAACACGAGTTCAGTATTTGGATTGAGCACATGTACACCAATCATAAAAAAAATAGGGGCAATACCCCTAGGAACTCACCTGGTAGTGGCTTAGATAAGAAAACCAGGGGAACCCCCCCCCCCCTTTATTAGGAGGTTGTAACAATCTAAGTTAATTTCCCCGTGGTTTGCTCGACCCAAAGTCCCAATTTAACGGAGAAATTATCATCGGCGGCAGATCTCATCGGAGTTGCTGAACATCGGAAACCGAATGAAAGATCTGTTCAGCTTTCCCGGCAGACGGTCTCTGTGGACAATCCATCGCTAAATTGATGATTATCTGGGTGAAGGATTGAACCTCGACTCCAGTCAGCCCAAGAAAGGTCACGGTTAATGGCGAAGACTAGATGTTCAAGAAACTAAAGTTCCAGTGGCCGACTATGCTAATAGCCAAGTAGCTTCCTTCCAGAGGAACACGGTGAGACAGACATTCATCAAGATTGAAAGACATTCAATTTTTCAGACCAGCATCAAATCAACTAAAAATCAGCTGAGAGTGAAGCAGCTGCTGTTTGTCAGTCAGTAGAATGGGGGTACTGCACAGAACAATGTAATCCGTAAAAGGGAAAGGGTTTACTTGAGTATCTCATGGGTCATTTGTGCTATTGAGGAACAAGACTGGATGTAAGACTCTGACTTAAGGCAGTCCAGCCTCCACTGGGAGAGGAGAGGAGTCTATTGATAGAAACATGGTAACTGAACAAGTGGAATAAGTCAGAGAATGAAGGACAAAGTTGCCCATGTATCCCACAAGGCAGGCAGAATTGTCATGCAGAACAGAGTGCCAGACTGTGATGAATACTCGAGATATGTGCAGGTGGATGCTCTGCACCTCGTGTTTGAGAGGAAGGAGGAACGATTGAAGAAAAATTGAAGAAATAAAGGTTGCAATGTTTACATCGGGTCAAACCCAAAAAGATGCAGAGGGCCTGGGTTGCAATATCATGGCTAGATATTGCAGAGCAGCGCCAACACAAATCCAGCTGGTGCAGTGGCATTTCAAGTCACCGCAGAGGAGGAACAGAGTTGGGATAGACAGATAAAAGATAACCCATGTGAGTGGAAATATAAATAACATATGCGCGCGCGCACGCACGCACGCACGCACGCACGCACGCACGCACGCACGCACGCACACACGCACACACGCACACACGCACACACACACACACACCTTGCGGGAAGTGCCGCCACTTTGCGGGATACTCGAGATACCAGCGCCGTCACAACAATGGCGCCGCTTTTATCACCGCACTTGGTGGGGAATTTCCTCAGCAGGAATTTTGTCCTCCCTGTGGATGCCAACCAATAGGGATTGTCCATGCCCTGTCATTTTAAATGCTGAACATCAAGCAATGAGGCAGCACCGACCATTTTTAAAGTCTTTGGTGGGACTCAGCCGTGGAGTTTGAACCACCGGCCTCCCAGAATCAGAGCGGACACGAACAATTACACCACAGAGTCCGGTTTGTGCCGAATATTGTACAACACGAGTTAATCGCGACACGTATCAATATATTCACTCCAACACAGAGATGCCAACTTATGGAAATCAAAATTAGGGAGGATTTGCAACCGACACCAAATAATGTGCGCGAAGCGCACATCTCGAGCGCGGAGCGCTCGACCCTTGCGGCGGGATCCAGGGCCCGCCTTAGGGCCCTGGAAGCTCTGGGGTTCTAGACGCTCTCTAGTGCCCTCTGAGCCCTATTTTGGAGCATTTAACATGTTAAGAATTCCCACTTTTTGAACAAAAAAAGGGGAAAATTGTGCACTTTTTAATGTTACATGTATGTTAATATTAGTAAGTTAGGGGACAATCAAAGATTAACAAAAAGCACAAAAGAAGCAATATTTTTCTTACCTTACTGGCTGGTACTACTGCTGCTTGCTTTTTCCATGGCAGCTTTGCTGAGTGACAGCTGTGTGGCTCTTTTAGCCCTTCTGATTATGTCTTTGCTGTATTCTCTCTGGTAGCAAGGGGTGCTATGAGCTAGTGTTTCAATTAAGAGAGCTTCCAGGGTTTTGACACTCAAATTGGGACGAAATTCAGTATGATTCTTCCATACAAGACTGAGTGCCCGCTCACATGATGCGTTCGAATGAGGAATGACCAAGATTCCCTTCATCACTTTGCTCAAATTAGGATACTTCTTGGCACCAGTGCAGGGATCTGTGAGCTGTGAAATCTGATGCCACTGCTCATCCACTCTCACTGTCTCAGTAGCAATTGTAGCTATGGAGGCGTCTGCCTGGCAGTGAGCGAATTCACTCTCAAGACTGTCTATGTCACTATCACCGCCACTGAACAGACAGGGGAATTTCTTGATGAAAAACTCCACACAGTCAAACCCCACTTCTTGGTGTAGCTTAACATCCAGCACCTGAGCATGCTTGGCTAATTCATCATCTAGCGGCCAGGTTTTGAAGATGTAATTGCAGGCTTTCACATAATATGAGCGAACTGCACTGAAGAAACCTTGGATGTCTGACTCACTCAGAGTGAAGGTGGATTTCTTGAGACTCCTTTGTTCCCTTATATACAGTTTGGCATCGTTCCCAATCATGAGGTCCTCATCATTCTTCTGATGATTTCTGTCAGAGAAGGGTACATTTACCAGAGCAACCGATGACACCGATGGTTTCAAAAACCGTACGAAGATATCTTTCAGAAGACCATTCAATTCTCCGTGCAGGAGATGAATACAGGGTTCGTCTCTTTGGAGCAGAAGATTCCCCTTCTCAAAAAGCTTGTTAGCATATCGAAGGAAGAAACAATAGAGTTTTGTTTGTGGAGACAAGAACATCCTGTTGACACGTTTTTCTCTAGATTCCTGCACAGTGTTTGAGGAAGATGCGCTTTTAGTTGTAGAACTCGTAGTACACTTAGCCGCAGGGCGATCACACTTGCGTTTACTGCCAGCAGAAGAGGTCAGACTCGTAGTACCAGATCCAATTTTACGTTTGAGGAGAGAGCTTGAGGTAGGTGCAGCCAAGGAAGAAGACCTCTGATTCGAAGGTTTTGCTGAGCTTCTATCAAGTGATTTGGCAAAAGCAGAACTTAACTTGGGTCCTTCTTTGCCTGTAGATGGGACTATCACAGTCTTTCTCGACTCTGAAGGGATCTGCTTTGTAGATGAACGTGATGAAGGGCCGGTGATGCTACCTGCTCTCAGCATTGGTTTTGGTGCTGTCCCTGCTGTCTTCTTCGCAGCAGATACTGCAGTGGTAGTGGTGAATGCTGCTCCACTAGTGCTTGATCCTGCAGTGCCAGTACTGGCAGTAGATACAGTGCCGTCCTTCTTGCTCGTTGTTAGAGTCTTGGCTACAGTTGGTTGCATTTTTTTTTGTACTTCTTTGAAGAAGAGGCGAAGTGGCTCCCACTGTTCAATCAGCCTGTCTAGGCACTGACCAAGGGACAGCCACCTTGTTGCGACATGCTTCAGAATCTTGTGTGTCGGGGCATCACAGAGTTCTTGCAGTGCTTTCACTCCTTTGACGCGTTTACTACTTTTGTCCAAGTAGTAGTAAATATCGATGAGAAAGTCATCTAATTCAATGGGTAAGGCCTGAGCCGCCTTCTTGGCCGTATTGTGCATCATATGGCAAGGGCATCCCATGATGTAGCATTCTGGATTTTGTTTGTGGATATAAGCAGCGACTCCTTTGTGCTTGCCCACCATGACAGAGGCATTATCAGCACAAAAGGAAACACAATTTCCCCACGGAATTTTCCTGTCACTGAACTCATGATCAAGCAGTTTGAAAATGTTTTCTCCAGTGGAATCTTGTTTGCACGCAGGCAAACTTAGCAAACCTTGCTTCACAATCCCAGCACTGTTGTCATAGTACGAAATCAGGACAGGATATAGCTGGGCCTCACCACTGTCATTGCTACCGTCTGTAGCTAGGCTAAATGGAGCTAGTCTAGCAATATCGGCAATAGATGAAGCAGTAACATTTGACAACTCACCAATTATTGCTGAAGTTTTTGTTCTTGCACATCCATACTTTGAAGCAACTTTTGAATCTGGAAACATCTTTTGAAATAGAGGTCCAGCATGATCTGAGACTGATATGGGCAAGTTATGTTCCACAATAAATCCACTAAAGAGAAGTTCCGCTCGGGTAACATCCTCTTCCTCGCTTGTCCCTTGTTTGGTGAAATAATTCGGAAGTGTACCGGTACTCGTGCTCGAAGATCTCTCCTTTGCAATGTCTGTGTGCCGTTTGCTTCCAACGTGCTTCCGAATATCATCGCGACCTCCGTGCTCAACTGAAATATCAACGCTGCATACTGTACAATACGCATGATGAATTCCTCTTTCAGACTTTCGAATACACGGGTATTGGAGACTGTATTCGGTCTTGTACTTCTGAGACCATTTCTTGGTCTTCGTAAGCTTCTTTTCTGCCATTTCGTAATCAACATCCAGGGCTTGAAGCATCGGTAACTTCGAAGTCGATGTTCCACAGCTGCAAGCGCGACTCGTAGAACTCTAGCGGCTGTTAAACACCGCACGGTGGTCGCGACCGCCGGGCTGGTACGGGGCCCAGCTGCATGCAGTGAGCGTATCGCATGCATATACACTGTGCATACATACCGCATGCACTGTATTGCACACATACCGCATGCACTAAATCTCAGTGCATGATCGCATAAGCGAGATCCAGACCCAATGTTTCGCTGCTCCTCATTTGAATTTGCAATTTTTTACGTCCAATTTGGTAGCAGCGAACGTTATGGAGTTACCACATGCTATACGTAGCAGACGATGCTTTTCATTCAATTCTCATACTAGTACATTCTGATTAGTGAACAGTGCAAAAATATCAAAATTTCGGGAGGATAAGGATAGTGATCGTAAGGGCGGGAGTTTGGGTGAATTTTCGGAAGCCTCCCGATGAAATCGGGAGGGTTGGCATCTGTGCCAACATCAACACAGGCTCGTCGCATGCCCACCAAGAGTGTTCCCACAATCCATTGTGACAAAATGGCCGTCAACGACATATTGTTTCACCAATATACCGTGATTGAATTCCTCGTGAAGGAGAACAACTCAGCTGCAGATATCTACGGCCGATGGAGTTAGGTGTCAAGAGATGCCTGCATGGGAGCGATCAGTGTCAGGAGGTGGGTGAAGCACTTCAAAGATGGAAACATGGACATCACCAATCAGCCACGCTGTAGTTGGCCAAGAAGTGCCACGACTGAACGTAACGAGCAGAAAGTTGATGCACTCATGGCGACCACGTGTCCACAAGCTGCTGCATCTGATTGGTTACGACGTCGTGAAATGTCATCATAAAACTGTTAGTCTTCTTCTGTAGATTGCAGCACAACGCTGTGAGGTAGCATCATTGGCTGTGTCACTGATGCAGTGCCTTATATAGGTGAGGGAAGGATTTGTTCAGGGTGCCGGCGATAGCTCTTCGTGAAAGACACCGTGGGGATCTTTAACGTCCTCTAACTAATGCCGGTAGACGGGATGCCCAATTTAATGTCCATCCGAGGGACAGCACACACTTTGATTGAATCATCGTTCCTGTGAAACACTGGGATGACAGTTTCGAGCGAGGCCGAGATTAAAAAAAAAAAAACTAGAAATCTCAACGTGACCTCATTTACAACTATAAAACATTTTAAATGACCGGAACCATCCAGCATGCAGGAGTCTTTTTAAGGACCATTCCAGGCGCCCGTAGACTGGGCCAGCCTCATCTCATTCTTCCATCCATCGGCGATCGAGCGTTTGTCGATGGTGATAACAAAACAGCTGTTCACCACCACTTCTCATCTTCCCCAAACCAAAACCTCAATCTTTTCTACCCCCATTAATCCACCCCAAACCCACCTCCTTCAAATTCCATGCTTTCCTTCCTGAAAGTCCCTGTAATGTCCATCTTGTTTACCCCGTGTTCCCCACCCCATCCCTCTCCCTTCCACAGATCTCCTCATGTCTCTTTTCCCCACTGTTTTGTTCTTCCCTCTCCCGCCCTCTTGTCTCATGCCCCCCTTGCTGTGCGTTGTGTGTTAACTCTCATACGAGCCTCGACAAGGTATACAAAAAAAAAAAAAGGCCAAAAGCATGATGGCGAAGGAGATGGCACCGCAGCTTGGCAGACGACACCATGCCGTGCAGATGACAACGACCTTGGGATTTCAGAAAGTTTGTTCCCATTGGGTTTCCCATTTGCTTATGGAAGAATACAAAAACACATGCATGGATGTGTCAGAGTTGCTTCACCGACATGCTGCCGAGGGTGAGGACTTCCTATTCCATATCGCGACTGTTGATGAAAGATAGTTCCACCGTTTTGATGTAGAAACCAAGCAGTAAAGCATGGAATGGCATCACTCCACATCTACAAAAAAATAAATAAATAAAAGAAGGCCAAAAAAGTATCCTCAACAGGCAAAGTTATGGGAATCGTTTTCTGGAATGCTGAGGGATGCATACTGGTTGATTTCCTGAATCCTTGATGAAAACCTGTTTGAGTCAGCCATTAATCTGAAACTGGGTAAGAGATTCACATTTCAGCAGGACAATGATCCAAAGCACAAAGATAAACCCACACTGGAGTCGCTGGATAAGAAGAAAATAAATGTTCGTGAGTGGCCCAAAGTCCTGACTTGAACCGAATTGAACATTTATGGCAAGAATGAGGATTGCAGTCCATCAACGATCCCCACCAAAGTTAGAAGATATCCTCCCCCCCCCTATATCCACCCCATTCCCTCCTCCTCCTCCTCCTCCCCTATATCCACCACATTTCCTCCTCCTCCTCCTCCTCCTCCTCCTCCTCCCCTATAACCACTCAAACTCATCCCCGTCCCCAATATCCACCTAAACTCGTCCTCCAACCCCTATATCCCCCCAAACCTCCTCCTCCTCCTCCTCCCCAATATCCACCCAAACTCGTCGTCCTCCTAATCCTACCCAATATTCACCCAAACTCGTCATCGTCCTCCTGCTCGTCCTCCTCCTCCTCCTCCTCCTCCTCCTCCCCAATATTCACCCAAACTCGTCCTCCTCCTCCTGCTCCTCCTCCCCAATATTCACCCAAATTCATCCTCCTCCTCCTCCTCCTCCCCTATATCGACCCAAACTCGTCCTCCTCCTCCTGACCTATATCCACCCAAACTCCACCTCCAATCCTATAACCACCCTATCCACCCAATTCTTAATACATAGGAATAAATAAATAAATTGATACCGACAGGGCCTAAGACTGAAGAAAATGTCATCCTTCTGGTGAGACACGAGTGTTGTGCAAACGACGCAAGAAAATGACCCCAAAACTATAACCGCTGTTCCAACACCGTCCATCTCCGAAATTGATCTCCACACCCACTCCCAATCCACACTGGCTTTTACACTCACTTTCCTCCTGCATCCTCGCAAGCACCTCGACGTCCGTGAGGTCCTGCAGACGATAACCCTCTCCTCCGTCGGACACTGACAGTTCGGACAGGCTGTCCAACGAGGACCCACCACGTACATCTCCTGCGGATAAATCAACACGAATCAACACACAATCGTGTACGAATCAACATACCATAATGGTGGCACGGCTGACAAGTTTCCATCCGATCAAAAGGAGATTGATTAAGGGGCCCAGTGAAGCAGAAGCACGACCTGTGTGGTGCCAGCTGGTACAGCTGAGGCTGCCGGGGCTGGACACTGGACTGGCCTGAGGAGTTGGAGAACTTGGAGCAGGCGGGATGTGAGATAGCCGAGGAGCTGGAAGGCAAGAGTATAAAAGAGAGCAAGGTGAGTCTGAGGTCAGGCCCAAACCTACACATTGATCGACCATGACCGTAATTTAAAATTTGTCCAGGATATTGGTGCAGAGACCATTGCTGGTGCAAAAGAGAGAAGGGCATTGGAGTTCATTTATATTAGAAAAACACATTTGGTTGTTTGTTTGTTTTCAATACAAGGTCAAGTTTTGTGGAAGAGCTCGAACACAGAATGGATCAAGATACAACAGAACAAAAACAGGAGAAAGAGGGAGGGGCTGGGGGGGGGGGACACCAACAGGAGTGTTGAAGGACAACATTGAGGGAGACTTCAACAAATAAGGGGTGTGTGGAGGAATGAGGGGTAGCTGTATGGAAGGATGCATGGCATGGACAAGATCTATACAGAAGCAAGCACTCAGGAAGGCAATTTGGAAGGAGGGTTAATGTTTGTAGAAAAGGTCTTGGTTTCAGATTGGGGTGAGGTGGTGAGGGTAGAAAAGATCATGGTGTTGGATTGGGGATGACATTAGATGGTGGTGGACAGCTGTCTTGAAGAGACATGGAGGGAAGAAAGAGATTGAAGCTGATGTGCAAGTTGGTTCCACAGGTGGAGAAAAAGAGGAGCACATGAGTGGAGGAGAGCAGTGATCCTGGATTTTGGTAGTGTCACCAGAAAGGAGTTGATGGTGGACCGTGTGAGCTCTGCAGAAACCTGGGGAAATAGGGGGGGAGGGGGGGAGACAAAGCATGGAAAGAGCAGAACGTGCAAGACCAGGAAGGAGGTGGTAGAAGTCAGAGACCAGTAACCCGTCAGCAATGGCAAAGTGATAGACCCATAGACTCAGCTTCATCGCGGGATATTCCAATATTATTAAAGGCCTCAGTTTCCATGACATCAAGCTGAGCAAGATGTGAGGCAGGAGAGTCAACCCTGAGAGGAGAGCAGGACTCCATCAAGTCGACAGGAGTTTAGGAATTCAAGGAAGGACTTTGCACAACGCAGGATGCCCAGTCGGCGACTGGTTTTGGAAGCCAAATGAGAAATGTGGTTTGCCAAAGAAAGATCATGGCTGATCGTGAGACTCAGGAGCTTGTGTGACTGATCTTCCTCAAGAGGCTTGTTAAGAAAGTAGATGCGAGACGGAGTGAGAGACGGGGTGAGAGTGAGAGACAGAGTTGTTCGAATTAAAAGACATATTCCAAGTGTTTGACCAGCTTGTGATTTTGTGAAGGTCTGAGGAGAATCAAGAGTTTGGAGGTTAAGGCAGGATGCCAGACGATCAAAACCTCGAGATGTGTCCAGAGAGACGGACATCGAGGGTCTCAATCCATTGCTGGGCGAGTCGAAGCAGCATGTCCAGGGTAGAGTGACCTGGTCTGAATCCGAATGGGTGATCCGAGATGAGGTTGTTGGATAAAAGGAATGATTTTATGTCAACTGTGATGATGGATTCCATGACCTTGCTGATGAATGGAAGGACAGTGAACTAAACAGTTTGTAGTTAAGAAGATCAGTTTTTGCACCTTTTGATGTAATATCTTGATGTTGGCGGGTTTCCTAGAAGATGACCGAGCACAAATGACAGGGTGAAATGGGCAAAGAGAGGATGTGCAAGAGCAGCAGAGCAAGATTTTAGGACATGTGAGCCGATTCCATCTGGCCCAGTAGCAGAGGCAGAGTCGATGGTTGAAAAACCTTCTCCACCTTGTCGGGTGCAAGAGGTAGAGTCCAGGAGCAGTTTGGTACGACTGGGAAGGATGGGTACAGAGCGTGCGGCTGGGGACAACAATCGGAAGAAAACACAGAATCGAGGCATTCGGCCTTCTCACGAAGATTCTTGTACGGTGTGGGCTACATCTCGCGTCAGAAAATTAAACTTTAACCTTTATTGAGGGAGAAGCCAGATAATAATTTATAAATCGATTAATATTTTCAAATTCATTACTCAAGAACAAAGAAAAGAGCAGAAGAGTTAAAATGTCATGGACACGTCACAGGAGCTACAAGACAAAATCGCCAAATATCTACTACGGTACTATGGTCATGCACCGCATGATGTACCGTATATGTTCATCACGTAAATTCTAACAGCTCCCCCACCCAACACTGTGGTTCACAATTCTTTACGCCCCACAGACCGTGCAGCGGTGGCCGCGGTGCCCAATTTCCCGAAACGACCGGCGAGGCGAACGCCAGACGCGACCAAGCGAGCGGACAGGCTCCGCGATGGCTGGGACTTGCCGGCCGTCTTGGCGATTCGTACAGCCTGACAGGAAGGTGGGGGGTGAAGAGGATTTCAGGCACATGTCCATAAAGGTTTTGACACGATTGTCAATCATCATAACCGTGCACGCCACAAAATGTACCAGCTTTCACCAATAGGTGCCAAATGATAAAACGCAGAATGGAAGTAGAACGGCACTCGGTAGAGCGCATACCTCCCTCGGCCAGGCTAAACAGTTTACGCTTTGTATCCCACCGATTGGCCGGATCTGCATCCGGAACTTCACCAAAATCAAATTGGCTTGGGATGTCTTCGTCGGGTCCCAAACAGGTTTCTTCTTCAGGATGTGACGAGTAAAGCCAACAAATAGGTAGTTCAGCTGATCCTTTTAGGATGGGAAATTGGTGACCATTTGTGTGTGGGTGAAAGTGGTGACTTGTTCAAAGCAAGAGGGTGATGTTCATGAACCAACGTTCGCTTCACCTACTTTCCAAAGGCGTCCAATAGCACCTGTTTGAGTTGACAAATGTAGTTGTCGTCGTTTTTCTGACGACACAGACCGAGTGTAATCCATATCAAGGCTTGTTTAGCTTTACGATCACACCAGTCCTTCGGAATGCTTCTTTGTGGCCTAGTAAGCGATCACGGACAATCCCTCGTCTTTCATTGCGCGTACTCCACACCCCACACCACAAATTCAATCTCACACAAGATGCAGCGGTATACTATCCCAGCAAACACGAGAACAGGATACAAAAACAAAAAGCAAACGTGGTGGAGAGAATCCCGTACCAGGAACCATCTTCTTCGTCGACGTTTTCTTCGACGTCGACGAGTTCCACCTCATCGAACGCATCCTTCCCGCTCGTTTCTTCCCTCCCCACTTTCAGGCCGGCGGGACTCAAAGGCTTCATGAGCATGGGCAAAGTGTCCTGAGAAACGAGAAGGAAACAGAAATCATCAAGTTCACACCTGATGGAATTGCGTGCCAAAAAACAAAAACAAACAAACAAAAAAAAAACAGATGACCGTCTACTAGCAAGGCGTCCACGTCCACGAGAGTGTGTAATGATGAACAGCACCACAAACAGCCGTTTAGTTCAGACTTTATATCGTTGTTGATGCTTCTCACGATGTCCACAAGTTGGGAAGATGTGTCAAAACAAAGAAAAAGTGGAAACACACCGGTTCATCCTGATCCCATCTCCCTCTTCCCTCTCCATCAGGGTACACCGAATCCTGGGGGAGGGGGTTGCTGTCAAACAGCTCGCTTTCTCAGCTTGGAAAGCGAACCCGACTGAGGGCAACATTCATT
>NC_140966.1:109126309-109193809 GCF_056783735.1 Eptatretus burgeri | reverse complement strand
GGGAGTGGGAGAGGGGACTGACTGGCCTGAGCAACCCTTCCCAACTGTGGAAAATTTTCCGCTGATCTGGAATTTAAATTCCACATGAGGTATCGTCATCGCACACTGTCCGACCGTCCGTCCGTCTCCAAGTTCCACTTCTCCGGCCAAACCGCTGTGCTGATCCGGCTGAAATTTGGCAGCAACGTTCCGCTCCTGACTGGTAACAGCAATGGCAAACCTCGTTCTGGTCACGTGACTTTAAGTAGGTCAAAATGGTCGACGAAAAATTTTGTCAAAAAAATCTTCTTCTCCAGGACCCACCAGTCAGAATGCTACCAAATTTGGGTTTCAACATTAGGACGTGGCCGTGTTGCTAAATCGCGGAGGCCATGCTGATCACTCGACCGGAAGTGCGTCAAAATGGCGGTCGCGCAAATTCCTTCCAAATTTTTATTTTCTCGACCCACCTGTCAGAATGCTATGAAATTTGGGTTTCAACATTCAGCCGCGGTAGGGATAATAATTATATTGCGGAGTTCATGCCAATCACATGACTGGAAGTGTGCCAAAATGGTGGACTCAGTAAATGCCTGGGAAATCACGTAAATTCCTTCAAAAACCTTCCTCTCCAGCCACACCAGTCGGAATGCTACCACATTTGGGTCACAACATTAGGACAGGGTAGGGATAAGCTACAGGTCCAGTGGTCCTATTTTCGAATCTTTTGGCGATTTATCATTGGTATTTATCCTTCCCAACTATGGCTGTACATACCCCAACACACGTGCTTCCCCTTGTGCTGGCAGGTTGTCATAAAGGCCAAACAAACCTGCCCCCCCCCCTTGTCACCTCATATCTACACACAGATCGGCTTTACATTTGAGTGAATCACAGTCCATTGCCACTTCCAACTGTGTTGGTTCATTCCAAACTCAGTCAATGAACGACATTTGACCATTTCTGCTGCTTCAGATATACGTCTTGCCAATATGGCATGACTTGCTTTATTGCCCGGGCAGTATGGATCGATGAGTTGTGTGAGCTTCGTCTGACATGAGGTGTGTTTCGTCATCAGGAACATCCCGAGCACCGGCTGGGAGGGTGAGAGGATGGAAGAGGATGGAAGGTAGGGGAAAAGTGAAGAATAAGTGATAAAGAAAACTTCCATCTGTTCTTCCTCTGTTTATTTTTACTAAACATTTCACAGATGGCTGTATTTACGGTCTGAACGAAGACGACAGGATAGTTCATCTGTTAACATGCGAGCCACATTCCAATATTTCTCGAACATGGTTGCCTGTCTTGCCGAATGATCTAACTTCATCTAAATCCAAAAGGCACAAGCTCAAATGATACAACAAATTGCCTGTTTTTTTTTTCACGTTTCTCCTTTATATAACCGACATACACGCTTCTCTAATGATTATCTTATCCTGCACTCTTCATTTCCCCCTTACAATGCTTCGCATTGTTCTCACCTCCATCTGGTGGCAAAAGCAGATCTCGACTCATTTCCTCGTGCACACAAGGCATAGCAGAACCTCGAGTCCATCGCACGGAGAGTTCATGTGGTGTTGAGATCGCACCGAACACTTCGCAAGACATGGAAGGATGTGTCACCTGAAACTGCTTTTCATCAGTCATTAAGTTCCTTGGTGGCAGGTACGGTAGAGCAGGTGACGTAGCTGACAATTGGTCAGGCACAACGAACAAATCGCTGCAACTGATCACATCACGACAGCAAAGGGCACAAGTTTGAGGATCATCTGAAGTCTAGGGAGGGGTGTTGGGATGTTGAGAATATCACCTCTAGAAATAGGTCATGGCAATTCCATACATTGTTGTTATCTTTGTTATCAAGTGCAAAAAATCAACTCCAGGCTGGTGCCAACAAAGCAATTTGCCCTTCACAGAACCAAAACAAGGGCCGTCACGGACCATCACGAGCTCTAATCGTGGGGCAGATACTGTATGTGAAAGAATTGTGCACTTTGTGATAAAAAGCATGCAAGTTGGCACAGCACGAAGTGAACATTCTCAGGGAGGAAGCAAAGCCCCCAAAATAACCCAGTTACGACCACCATCTTAGATTTCAAAATGGCTGTGCTCGTGCGATTGGTCGTTTGTCACGCATCGTATAATATTACAAGACATTGGGCACAGGACTTTGCCTCTTGCACGACTAGGTCTCCAGTAATAAGGTCCGCAAATCAACGAATGTGTTAAACGGAGAGCACATCTGCGAACACACGGACCCAAGCCAAAAGTATGATATTCTTGAAATGAGTTTTGTGTGTCAAACAATTTTGTTGCGCTTGCTCATTTACTGTGGGATGGTCATTATCCAACATGTACTTATTACACCTCTTCCAGCTGGCAGCATCCTTTATTCTGCTTCTATGCTCCTTGGTCTTGGAGTTCAACTCCACAGCAACAATGGGTGCAGGCCCTCAATGTCAGACACGAGATCAGAGCTGTCTTTCGAAACAGCCTGGCGTCCTGGCTTACTCGCCAAACTCTCTGCCTATAGCATCCAAGGTCAACTCCACACATGACTTACTGACTTCCTTCACTCTCGGAGCCAACATGCGGCACTCAAAGGAATCCTTTCGTCTCCTCTATCTGTCAAGGCTGGAGTACCCTCAGGCAGTGTTCTGGGCTCTTCATCAATGATCTCTCTGACTCTGGAAAATCCCCTTGATATATTTGCGGATGAGCCCCCCACCCTCTCCCCCCCCTGCCATGACATCTGTCATCCTACAGAAAGGCAAACTGCAGCATCTTTCCTTTCTTCAGATGTTGAAAAACAAAATCACAAGATGGTCAAACTCTTGGAATATGTATTTCAATCCAAACAAATCTCATATTCTCATGTTCCCTCTATGAAATGACCCATCTGGCAAACCCTCCGATCTATTTTCTTAGCAATCCTCTTGGGGAAGATCGGTCATTCAAACTCCTGAGTCTCACTCTGAGCCATGATCTTTATTGGTCCTTGATGATCTATACAAAGTCCTTGACTGGCACACCTGAACTCTAGTACACATGCAGGGCCTTCATCCACAGCTTGATGGAGTATTGCTCTCCCCTCTGGGCTGACACTACTGAAACCAAGGCCTTCAACATTATTGTAATCTCCCACGATAAAGTTGAGTCTATTGGCCGATCACTGTCCCATCACAGGCAGGTCGATGGTCTCTCCGTCTTCTACTGCCTCCTTTCTGGTCTTTGTCCCCCACCCCAAGGTTTCTGCAGGGTGCACACGGTCCACCAGCAACCCCCTTCTGGTGAAACTCCTGAAATCCAGGATCAGTGCTCACCTCCACTCATTCATTCATCTTTTTACTCCCTGTGGAACCAACGTCCACATTCTCTTCAATCTCACTCTTCCCTCCTGGTCTTCAAGACAGATGTTCACCACCATCTGAGATCATCCCCATCCCAAAACCATGATCTTTTGTACATCCAGTATACCACCCACCACCACCACTCTTTCCAAATTTTCAATTTTTCCTTCCTCATAGTTTCCTTCTGTATCCATCTTGTCCACCCCATGTATTCTTTCCTACCCCCATTGTTTGTCCAAGTCTCCCTCTATTTTGTCCTTAAAATCAGCTGTTGGTGTTTTTAAACTCTCCCTCTCTCCCTCTCTCCCTCTTTCCCTCTCTCCCTCTCTCTCGTGCTGTTATGTCCTGATCCATCAGTGCTCTAGCTCTTCCACGAGCCTCAACTGTATTCAGAAAAAATACCACTGCCTTCATCTGATGTGGCTATTTGAAAAGCAAGTAACAAATGCAACTAAAGCTAATTAGGGTCTCAGACCAAACTCGAGCGACACTCTTCAACGTCGCGACGTTGAGCGATATGCTTCCACCCACATTATTACCTCATTTTCCATACTTGTACCAAGTTTGATTTAAGTCCCTTCAGCTGTTCTCAATAAGTAATCCTTCTGGTTCATCTTTGAACCTTCTTTTGAACCTTCGAACATTCTTTTAAAAATGTAATCAGTTAATCTTTGCATAATAGTATGTACCTACACCAAGTTTGGTCAAAATCCTTTCACCGGTTCACAAGTTACATCGGCAACAAAATTTTTACCTCATGGGACCTCTGACCTTTGACTTCTTGACCCCATAATCTAATCAGTTTACCCTTACATCATAATACATACCTGTACCAAGTTTGACTTCGATCCCTTCAGCTGTTCTTAAGTTATCGCGGGAATGAAAACCGATGACAGACACACAGCCAACCCGAATCAGCCGTGATACGGTATCTGCACAATTGCTTCAAATTATGACAAATACGGTATCTGCCACATGATTACATTTATCAGTTCAGGCTTAATGATCATTCAAGAGCTTCAACATCTATTTTGTGCACGATCCAATCCATGTGCCCATCTCGCACCAAAGCTGTACCACTGAGCCCCTGCAGCGCCCCGTTTCCGTGCAGTGCCCTGTGCTGTGAGATAACTGACCTGCTGGCTGCAGAAGGTGTTGTCCAAGGGTAGGTGGGCGAGGTTGCAATCCAATGACAAAATAGAGTGTGTGGGTAATGTTGGCCATTTGCGGTTGCTTTGATGATAGTGAAATGCCAGATCAGGGATGGACTCTCTGCCAAAAACTGCATATCAACGAAAGTTGGAAACAAGAGGGTTGTTATACAGGCCACAGATGATACAACAATGTGCACAATCATCTTTGTGATAGGGTTATCAAATGAACAAGAACACGTAATAACACACAATTAAATAAACCCGATATAGAAAATAAAACACCTTATAACTAGAAGGGCACTCGGGAGAGTGCATACCTCCGCCACGCAATGCCTGATCAAGTGGAACATATAGAGCCCAATACATTTTTGAGATATCATGCTATGTATCTCTCAATCGTGAAGAATCACTTAAAAAATTCTCAGATCCGGATCCGAATTCGAATGTTCACCAAAATTTAGCGTTGCTGTCCTTGGCTGGCCACCTACACACAAAAATTTTTTTTTCAGAATGATTGCTTGAAAACTGTGGCCAAAATTGTGACAAACAAACAAACAGACAGACAGAATAAAAAGACGACGACGTCGTGCAGAGCACGAAGCTTGCAAAATTCATAACACAAATATGACCTCAAAAATAATTGGTGGTTCAATTGAATGACCAAATATTAAACTCCTCTTCAAATTTCAAGTCAATAGGATGAAATTTAAGGATTTTAGAAATCTCACCTCAGTTGTTGACCTTTAGCCAATGTTGACCTTTTGACCTTTTGACCTCAAAAACAGTAGGCTTCTTCCTTGTGACAAACTCTACCATGTGGTGAAGTTTCATGAGGATAAAAATCTATATAAATAAATAAATAAATAAATAAATAAATAACAATAATAATAAAAAAATCATGAGGATCAGTGAAAATTTGTGACCTGTAGGCGATAAACATAGACAGACAGACAGACAGAAAATGCTCCAGACCCTCATACTTGGCGAAATTTTTTTTTTTCGCCAACTAACAAAGGGGTGGGGGAAAAGTTGTTTTCCTCAGCAGTTTCCCCATAAGTACCATGAGTGTCGTGAGGAAAGGCTTTGAGGAGAGGAACTCCAGCAAATACTTCTCTGCAAGGTCATAAAGTCTTTGGACTGAGATAGTCCATGTAAGAATGTTTGGTTTTGGAGTGTTCATCCTCAAAGAGTGAGGAGGACCTCACAGGTTTAGAATAATGAGGTTGAAGTGATTGTGATGAGGTCCTCAGAGGTTTAGAATAACGAGGTTGAAGTGATTATGACGAGTTTCTCAAAGGTTAAGAATAACAAGGTTGAAGTGATTGTGATTAGGTATTCAGAGGTTTAAAATAACAAGGTTGAAGTGATGGTGATGAGGTCCTCACAGGTTTGGAATAATGAGGTTGAAGTGATTGTGACGAGGTCCTCACAGGTTTAGAATGAGGTTGAAGTGATTGTGACGAGGTCCTCACAGGTTTGGAAATAATGAGGTTGAAGTGATGGTGATGAGGTCCTCACAGGTTTGGAATAATGAGGTTGAAGTGATTGTGACGAGGTCCTCACAGGTTTAGAATAATGAGGTTGAAGTGATTGTGACGAGGTCCTCACAGGTTTGGAATAATGAGGTTGAAGTGATTGTGACAAGGTAGCGCACAAAGTGGTGCCAGTGGTGATTCTACTTCAAGTGCAATGCAAAGAGAGTGATACATGGACATTCCGAGGTCGATTACCCATTTGGGATTATTATTATAAGGGTTGGCAGGAGAGCCTGGAGGTGGCACATTCATCTGTTTAGAGCATGGTTCATGATCTCTGTCTGACCTCCTCTCACCATTCCTTTGGACTCCGTCACAGTTAATCGACTCTGCACATCTTTCTGCTCCTCTATTAGCAATGGTTGGAGCCCCTCAATCTCAAACAATTATAATTCAGGACCGTCTCCCTGGACATATCTTGGGCATTCGGCAGTTTGGCAGTGTGCTCTGCCTGTGACATGGAAGGCCTTCATTTCTATATTTCTGAATTCCTCCACTCACGCAGTCAACCTGTTGCTTTAAATTGTCCATTACAAATCGGTGTTGCAACTGCTACTGCTTACTGCACCCTCAAGTCGATCATCATGTGTTTAATACGCTGCCTCAACGTGCTCACATACTGACTGCTGCCCTGGTTTATGAATTCAGAGATTGTGCCCATGCATTGTTTCTGTGCATTTGCTTTGTTTCGGATTGGTTTAAGATAATCTGGGTAATTTTGTTCAAGGTGTAAATGGTAAACTAGATATCTGCGATCACAAAGTGATCACCAAGGGTAAGCCTCTCCTGGCACGCACAATCCAATGATGACTGTATTTTGTTTGGTCCACCATCTGACCTTGACCTTCAACATTTAGGGATAGTGTGTAAATGAGAAAATGCATCCCCATCTCCAATCTATCCAAAAAAACTCAACATCATGAAAATTGGAGGGAAATTATTCAAGTTCTGATCAAAAAAGATTAAAAAAAAAAAAGAAAAACCAAAAAAGAGGTCACAATTCTAAAAAAAAAAAAGAGGTCACACAATCCTAAAAAAGTCAGTCAAGGACACAAATCAAATATCAGGTGTATGACTTCAATGCAGGTACACTATTATGATACAAGAACATCTTGGAAGGCAAAGAGGTCTTTGAGATCCTGCATTCTCCTCCCATCCCTTCCTCTCCCTCATCCCACCCATTACCCTACCTCCTCTCACCCCACCCCCTTCCCTCCACACTCGCACCACACCCCTTCTTCTCCGCACCTCATCGTGTACTCCCACCTCACACCTCTCCTCCCTCCTCCTCCCACCCCACACCTCTCCTCCGCCCAGACTCCCAGTCCACCTCCCCCAACGCCTCCCCCCAGATTCCCAACCCACCCCTTCCCCTTTTCTCAGACTCCCAGTCCACCTCCCCCAACCCCTCACTTCAGACTCCCACCCCACCCCTTCCCCTCCCTCCTCCAACCTCTTCACGCCATGTGCTCCCTGAAGAAATTGTGTAAACGACGATCCCAGGAAGGGCAGATTTCCGAGACTTCACTGTGTCGTTTTATGAAATAGTTTGTGATTATGAAAACTGTACAAAACCCATCCCGGACATTTCAGGAACTAAAGAACAATATTCGTAGAGAAATCCTTTACATTCAGTTGGAAACACTGGCATCAGTGATGGAGTGTGTTGTGCAGTGGCCACAATTTTGTGTGTATCTCCATGGGGGTCACTTACTGGATGTGATTTTCATGAAATAAATCGTGAACAATCTCCAAAGTGTGTTCTTTCATTTCGATCTTACATATTTAGAACAACATACTTCTCATTTCCGACATTGTTGTTTGAAATACAGTCACGACTTTTGGCAGACCCTGTAGAAACTCTAACTTTTTAGCCTTTTACGGCATGAAAAATAATGGAAGATAAAATAACAAGCAAAACAATGGAGAGAGAGACAGAGAGAAAGAGACAGAGAGAAAGAGGCAGAGAGATTGTGATGATAACCTTGTTCATTGCAGCCATGAAATTCCATATGTTCATCATGACTCGTGCGCTGGTTCTTCATGCAGGGCGCGAAGCCACTGATATGATCGGTATGGAGTTCACCATTTCGTCCGTGCCGTCGTTCATGGTGGCGCCGAGTGGGCTTGGTTTCCACTCGTTTACGACAATGTGTGTACCCACCTTGTTTGCACAGGTAAACAATCACCATGCATCCTGCCACGGCAAGCATGGACAATGCGAGTCCAAGTCCAGGAGCAAAATGTCGACCCAGTTTCATATGATGCAGCCTTGTGTTGTTAGCCGGCTGAATGGACGTTTTCCACGGCAAGTTGTTCAGGCTCTGATGTGGAAGTTATGGAAAAAAGGCAGGAAGGAAATTGAAGGAGGAGGATGAGGGATAAATTGGAGAGAAGAAGTTTGTAGAGAAAAAAGAACGTGTTATAAATGAGGATGACAAGACTCATCCGATGGCAATAAACGGGAGAACTTGTGGATGTGGATAACTTGTGTAATAAATAAAACGAATTACAAAATTATCATTAAACTCCATGTCTTTGGACCTGTTTGGTAAAAACTTTGGAAGTGGGATTGGAAGGGTTATTGGAGTAAATCTTTCCCAAATTACACTGTGTGATATAATTACAAGTACAATTCAATTGTCCCTCTTCCATGCGCCTCGACTTGGTATCGTAATATCCATTTCTTAATGATGCTGTTACAAACAATCTTGAGATAAATTATAAAATGCATTTGGAATGAAGTTGTTCTCTAAAGGTAACGTATGCCTTCACGTTACGCTTTTTCTGCTTTGACAAAAATGGATTCAAACCCTCAACTCCAAGGATTGTCCGTGTCGTCATCATCAGCCATTTTAACTGCACTTCCTTCATTACTCCACATAACATGTCTGTACCACCTTAACCGAGCCTCATCAACATTCTCTACAACACGTCGATCTCTTTGCTTCCTATTCTATCTGCCAATGACACCCCTTCAATCCATCGCAGCATCCTCACTTCTTTCCTGCCAAGTGACTGCTCTTCCTTCTTGTGCAATACCCAAGTCTCAGTACCATACATCACTGTTTTGTACATCTTAACATTAATCTTCATTTGTATTCTTCTGTCTCCCATAACTGCCACGTCCCTCCAAGTTCTTCTACCCTGCCCCTTACATTTGCCTCGCATCCCCCTTTCTCATCAATTATCAATCCTACAAGTACCTAAAACCTCTCCACCTTCTTCAGTTGTTCATCGTTTACATCCTGAACTACAATCGCTTTCGACTCTCCTCTCATCACCACCTCTGTTTTCTCGGCGTTTACTTTCAGACCATTCTTGACCAATGGTTTCTGCCAGCTCAGCCACATTCTCAACTCAACTGACTCTGCTATCAGTGGGAGGTCATCCGTGTAGAGCATCTCCCAATGTCTCCTGCTCAGCACATCCATCATGATGATGAAAAGCAGAGGGCTGACTACCAATCGCTGATGTAACCCGACCTTGATTTCAAACTCATCTGCCAATCCAGCTATTGTTCTTACGCTCGTTTTTACTTCCTTGTACATTGCCTTGATGACTTTTATTTGCTTTTCTTATATCCCTTTCGTCCTCAAGTACCAATAAAGAACCTCCCTTGGTACTCAGTCGTATGCCTTTCGGAGGCCAACTAAGGTGTCGTGGAGCTTTTTGTTGCCTTCAAGAAACTTCTCGTGCATCTGTTGTAAAATAAATAAAGATCGCATCAACGGTTCCCTTTCCTGGTACAAAACCCCCAAAATTAAATTTTTTTGTCCTTTCATGCACTTCCAATGTCCGAGCTGTATCTCGGAATGAAAATTTGCATCAATATAAAAGGTATGAAGGGTTGACATAATTTTCAGGTCGTGACCCAATTGGACATTTTACCATTTTTCACCAGCAGTCGAATGAGGTTCCTCTTATCAGAATGAAATTGCCCTTTCTCGATAGCCGAGAGCAAGACACGTTTACGCTTAATTTACATCAAACCCCTCCGGGTTAAAGGTCAAATTCAAATGGCAGTCTGAAAGAAAAAACAAACAAACAAACAAAAAAAAAAACCACGGTCACGGTCGAATGGTGGTCTGAAAGAAATAACGCATTTTCTGTCATCGGTCAATTTTGCCGATGGAGGATCTCAAAGACTGCTTGCCCTTCCAAGGTGTTCTTCAGTCATAACAGTGTACCTGCACTGAAGTTGTGCACCTGGTATTTGATTCGTGTCTTTGACCGATGTTTTGACGATTGTGACCTAATTCACAAAAACACCTTTTTGATCATAACTTGAGTAATTTTCCTCCAATTTTCATGATGTTAAGATTTTTGGAAAGATTGTAGAAGGGACACATTTTCTAAATTTACACTCTATCCCTAAGTGTTGATGGTCAAGGTTATACGATGGTCCGAAAAAAAAAAAATGCCATCGCAGGCACTGGGGGAGGTTTTTTTTTTTTTGGAATACACTGTTGAGGCTCAGCTAGGCTTACCCTTGGCGGTCGCTTTGTGATCGCAGATACCTTGTTCCTCTGTTGTTGCCGCACTCCAAAAGGATCGCCCTTTTGCTTATAGATAGACACCACGATGCTGCTATCCCAGTCTTTTGGCATTCTCTCTTCGTTCCACACTTTCCTTAGTAGCTGGTTAACCCATTCCTCGACGTCTTCTCCGAAAGCTTTTATCATATCAATAGTGGTTCCAGAGGGTCAGGCGGCTTTCCCATTTTTCATTCAATTGATCACCTTCCTAACCTCATCCCTTGCGATTGTTGATTCTGGCCCCTGTGTTGACTCTACATCCATTAATTATTCTCCATTGTTGTTTCAACATTTAGCATTTTCGCAGATCATCAAAGTACTCCTTCCACCAGTCTTTTATCTCTTTATCACCAGTCAAGAGATTACCATTCTGGCCTCTGACAAATTATACTTGCCCAACATCCACCGCTGCAGTCGCCCTAATCTTTAAATTCTTATTAATATCCTTCTTTCCCTCTTTTGTGTCTAACATTTCAAATCAACCCTTCCAGTAATCATTTCCTACTCTCTCCAGTGCTTTCTTCACTCCGCTGTCGCAAGTTTCAGACTCTGCTTTACTTACATCGTCCCTCGCTCAGTCCCTGGCACTTCTTAAAGGCTTCCTTTTTACATTTCATCACCGCTTACACTTCCTCATTCCACAATCATGATTTATTATCTATCTTCTGACCTTTCTTGGTTTTTCCACGCACCGGCGTTGCTGTATTTATAACAACATTCTTCAAATTACTCCAGTCCTGATCAACATCTCCTGATGGCTCATACCTTTCCCTGAAAACATTTCCATCTTCACACATTTTAACTTCGAATTTCTTTTTTTCTCGCAATCTTTTCTTCCTTCTTTTTCATCATTTTCATGTCGGTCACCAAAAGTGGATGCTGTGTAGTTAAAGCCTTTCCGGTATTACCTTACTGATAAACATATTTTGCTTATCTCTTTTTATAACAAGAATGTAATCAACCTGGCTCATACTTGGCCCACTTTCATACATTATTAAATGAAACAAGAATGTCATTTTTTTTTAACCAAGAATGTAATCAACCTAGCTCATACTTGGCCCACTTCGATACCAACCACCCCTCCAAACACAAACACAGTGTATATTTGAATTGCTCTCAGATTCTAATTATCCTACTCACCTGTTTCACCAAGGTTTGAATACAAGTCGACCTTGCATCTGTATCATTCACCAGGATGTGAAGCCAGCGGACTGGTCCACACCGAGCATTCGGCCGTCCCAAGTCACACGTCCTGAAACCCAGCCGAAACAGGCCACGGTCTTCGGGAATTATGTCACGTGCCAGTCGTAAAAGACCATCCGCATGACCCAGCGAAAACAACACTCGCCCGACATTATGAGACCGGTGACCGTTGCGACTGGTCTTGCTTCCATTACAAGTACCGGAAACCATAATTTCCTGGATGATCTTAGAAGCCCATGCCAGCTCAAATGTGATCATCCCATTGCTTCCAGCATCGAGGTCCACAGCATGTAACATGTAAATCTCTGACTGTCTGATGCTGGATGTTTGTACAAAGACCCACTCACTATCTGTGTGGGGCTTAATCCAGGTGGGAAAGTTATCATTTTCATCTTCAATTTCTAACACAACCTGTGATTCTGCCTTCAACGGAGGCCGTCCACCATCCGTTACTATGACGATGAATTCGAGTCTCGATCCATCTCGTTCTCGATCCAACGGACGAGTCGTACGCAGTTCACCACTTTGAGCATCAATCCGCAGGCCCGAATTACCGATACCCACCAATGAGTAGTTCAGAACTCCATTGCAACCGGAGTCAAGATCATAGGCAGTAAGTTCACCAAGAAGGCTCGCAGGACGGTTCTCGATCACAACAAATCTAAATGAAGAACTTGTAAATACGGGTTTGTGATCGTTAGCATCGAGAACATGGAGCAGCAGGATAGCATGACTACGACGTGCTGGTTCGCCACAGTCACTGGCAGTGACATTCAGCTCATATTTGGACCTTTCTTTATGGTCCAGTTGGCGAGACGTACGAAGGTAGCCATTGACTGGATCCAGAGATAGGTACTTCGGAGCATTACACAGTGTGTAGCGGATGGTCCCGTTGGATCCAGCGTCAGGGTCCCTTGCTTGAACTGCGAGGACAAACAGACAAGGACACCACCAATAAACCCATACCATGGTCAGACTGCATGATAGGAAATTAGAGTTCCTTGGAATTCGAGACAAAGTATTAAATCAAGCCCAGAAAAGGATTCAAGGGGGGGGGGAGGGGGAGGGGAAGGAAGAAACAATAAAAATTAAAATTGATCAACAAGTTTGAACAACAATGCATTGCTGAAGAATACAAAATGAACTGTTAGCCTTCCCACAAATTCCTTGCTTTCCTTGCTGTACATTTGCAATAAATCCCATTACCATGCCACATAACTTTCCTCGCTGCTGGTTTAAATAATTGTGTTGTTAGAAATGTTCCCAGCTCGTATTTGTCTTTTCCTCCATTGGTCCAGCATGGCCCACACCCTAGCTTAGCCAGGACGTTATTCCCCAATCATCTGTTCAATATCCGGTACATACTTGGCAGCTTCATTCGGCTGCACTTGATCCAGTAGGTCACCTAAATAACGCAAGTACATACTGAGGGCATGATTACCCAATAAGGAGGTCACATGTCATTAGATAAACAGTTGTTAGATGGAGGACCCTAAGTCACGTGGTCAAGTTATTGGCGTTCGCGGTCGATTAGCAACCCGCCGTGACACAAAGTTATTTGTGTGCAAAGGCCTGCGATTCCTGGTGAGTCTGGAGAGGAACTCAAGACAGCCCCTCCCTCATGGTTCCCCCGCAATGCCGGGTCTGCAACAATATTATACACATCACACACATTATACATATTATACACATCACACATATTTTTATTTTACACATAATACAATCACACATGTTGTAAATATTATACACATCAAACACATCACACACATAAATCTTATACACATGATAAATATTATACACATTAAACACATCACGCACATTATACATATTATACACATCACACATATTTTTATTTTACACATAATACAATCACACATGTTGTAAATATTATACACATCAAACACATCACACACATAAATCTTATACACATGATAAATATTATACACATTAAACACATCACGCACATTATACATATTATACACATCACACATATTTTTATTTTACACATAATACAATCACACATGTTGTAAATATTATACACATCAAACACATCACACACATAAATCTTATACACATGATAAATATTATACACATTAAACACATCACGCACATTATACATATTATACACATCACATACACATTATAAATATTATACACATAATACACATCACACATGTTGTAAATATTATACACATCAAACACATCACACACATAAATCTTATACACATGATAAATATTATACACATTAAACACATCACGCACATTATACATATTATACACATCACACATATTTTTATTTTACACATAATACACATCACACATGTTGTAAATATTATACACATCAAACACATCACACACATAAATCTTATACACATGATAAATATTATACACATTAAACACATCACGCACATTATACATATTATACACATCACATACACATTATAAATATTATACACATAATACACATCACACATGTTGTAAATATTATACACATCAAACACATCACACACATAAATCTTATACACATGATCAATATTATACACATTAAACACATCACGCACATTATACATATTATACACATCACACACATTATAAATATTATACATATACACATCACACATGTTGTAAATATTATACACATCAAACACATCACACACATAAATCTTATACACATGATAAATATTATACACATTAAACACATCACGCACATTATACATATTATACACATCACACATATTTTTATTTTACACATAATACACATCACACATGTTGTAAATATTATACACATCAAACACATCACACACATAAATCTTATACACATGATAAATATTATACACATCACGCACATTATACATATTATACACATCACATACACATTATAAATATTATACACATAATACACATCACACATGTTGTAAATATTATACACATCAAACACATCACACACATAAATCTTATACACATGATAAATATTATACAGATTAAACACATCACGCACATTATACATATTATACACATCACACACATTATAAATATTATACATATAATACACATCACACATGTTGAAAATATTATACACATCAAACACATAAATCTTATACACATGATAAATATTAAACACATCATTACAGATTAAACACATCACGCACATTATACATATTATACACATCACACACATTATAAATATTATACATATAATACACATCACACATGTTGTAAATATTATACACATTAAACACATCACGCACATTATACATATTATACATATCATACACATTATAAATATTACACATCACACATGTTGTAAATATTATACACATCAAACACATCACACACATACATCTTATATACATGATAAATATTATACACATTAAACACATCACGCACATTATACATATTATACACATCACACACATTATACATATTATACACATCATACACATTATAAATATTATACACATCACACATATTATACATATTACGCACAATATAAATATTATACACATTAAACACATCATGCACATTATACATATTATACACATCATACACATTATAAATATTATACATATAATACACATCACACATGTTGTAAATATTATACACATTAAACACATCACGCACATTATACATATTATACACATCACACACATTATAAATATTATACACATTAAACACATCATGCACATTATACATATTATACACATCACATACACATTATAAATATTATACACATAATACACATCACACATGTTGTAAATATTATACACATCAAACACATCACACACATAAATCTTATACACATGATAAATATTATACACATTAAACACATCACGCACATTATACATATTATACACATCACACATATTTTTATTTTACACATAATACACATCACACATGTTGTAAATATTATACACATCAAACACATCACACACATAAATCTTATACACATTATAAATATTATACACATTAAACACATCACGCACATTATACATATTATACACATCACATACACATTATAAATATTATACACATAATACACATCACACATGTTGTAAATATTATACACATCAAACACATCACACACATAAATCTTATACACATGATAAATATTATACACATTAAACACATCACGCACATTATACATATTATACACATCACACATATTTTTATTTTACACATAATACACATCACACATGTTGTAAATATTATACACATCAAACACATCACACACATAAATCTTATACACATGATAAATATTATACACATTAAACACATCACGCACATTATACATATTATACACATCACATACACATTATAAATATTATACACATAATACACATCACACATGTTGTAAATATTATACACATCAAACACATCACACACATAAATCTTATACACATGATCAATATTATACACATTAAACACATCACGCACATTATACATATTATACACATCACACACATTATAAATATTATACATATACACATCACACATGTTGTAAATATTATACACATCAAACACATCACACACATAAATCTTATACACATGATAAATATTATACACATTAAACACATCACGCACATTATACATATTATACACATCACACATATTTTTATTTTACACATAATACACATCACACATGTTGTAAATATTATACACATCAAACACATCACACACATAAATCTTATACACATGATAAATATTATACACATCACGCACATTATACATATTATACACATCACATACACATTATAAATATTATACACATAATACACATCACACATGTTGTAAATATTATACACATCAAACACATCACACACATAAATCTTATACACATGATAAATATTATACAGATTAAACACATCACGCACATTATACATATTATACACATCACACACATTATAAATATTATACATATAATACACATCACACATGTTGAAAATATTATACACATCAAACACATAAATCTTATACACATGATAAATATTAAACACATCATTACAGATTAAACACATCACGCACATTATACATATTATACACATCACACACATTATAAATATTATACATATAATACACATCACACATGTTGTAAATATTATACACATTAAACACATCACGCACATTATACATATTATACATATCATACACATTATAAATATTACACATCACACATGTTGTAAATATTATACACATCAAACACATCACACACATACATCTTATATACATGATAAATATTATACACATTAAACACATCACGCACATTATACATATTATACACATCACACACATTATACATATTATACACATCATACACATTATAAATATTATACACATCACACATATTATACATATTACGCACAATATAAATATTATACACATTAAACACATCATGCACATTATACATATTATACACATCATACACATTATAAATATTATACATATAATACACATCACACATGTTGTAAATATTATACACATTAAACACATCACGCACATTATACATATTATACACATCACACACATTATAAATATTATACACATTAAACACATCATGCACATTATACATATTATACACATCATACACATTATAAATATTACACATATAATACACATCACACATGTTGTAAATATTATACACATCACACACATAAATCTTATACACATGATAAATATTATACACATTAAACACATCACGCACATTATACATATTATACACATCACACACATTATAAATATTATACACATTAAACACATCATGCACATTATACATATTATACACATCATACACATTATAAATATTATACATACAATACACATCACACATGTTGTAAATATTATACACATCAAACACATCACACACATAAATCTTATGCACATGATAAATATAATACACATTAAACACATCACACACATTATACACATCACACACATTATGAATATTATACACATCACACATATTATAAACATAACACACATTTTGTTTGTAACCCTACTCTTCTAAGCTCCCAAGGATAATCGCCACAAAACTTTATAGGATAACATTGTTTTCCACGGTGCACCTAAATATGGGTTTTAAATATTCATTTTCTCACAATTCATAAATTATAAACACCTGAGCTGCCACCTGTCACCATCTCAGCAAGGATGGATCCACAAAAACAATGCTTCATAAAAAGCCCATTTTCTTTGGGAAATAAACCCAAATGCCTGTATAATTGGTGAGGTGGTGATCTCCGATTATGAAATATGAAAAATAAGAGTGTGTATTATTGGTATAAACGGGAATTCAGTGTAAAAAATTCATTGAGGAAATATCATAGTGGGTGCAGCCGGTAACTTTGGCAACCATTCATTTTTGGGGGATTTTCACGTGCTTTCTGGTCCCGATCACAGAAATATTCAATCACAGGTGAGATATATTTCATTTCTTACAATATTATTGATATCTCCAACCTCTTAACGATGTCTTATCAAAGGGGTCATTCAAAAATTATGTAACTAACATGTGGGGGTTGCGTTTGGAGTGGGGTGGGTGTGTATCCATACGTCTGAGTTTTACACTCACAGGGGGTTCAGGGGCGGGGGGCGGTTTCAGAGCTTTTACATGACGACCTTTTTCATTAGATATTGAAAACGAGCTGTAAAAGGACTTTTTGGACGTTTCTGGATGAGCTTTATCATCACCTTGAATGAGGTTCTGATTGAGCTTTTCTCTATTAGTCATGGCTTTGCCGAGAGATCTCACTGTAAATGGTCGATGGAAGAAGAAAAAAAAAAGAAAAAAAAAAGGTGGCACCACCTCCCTGGGAAGAGGAAGAAGAGTCTGCAGCAGTAAAATAGGTTGTCCATCTCAATATATAAAACCAAAATGGTCTTTTGTTTGTGACCTTACTGCTTTGAGCTCCCAAAGTTAATTCATGACAAAACTTTCTTGATCAGATTTTTAACCGCAATGCACCGAAATACACGTTCCAAACAGTCATGATGAGGTCATTTGGCCCACTATTGCTGTGTTGCATTCCAGAGTTAATTTATTTACTAACATGAGATAATTTCTTTACTACAGCCTCACTGATTTACACCCTGTCTGGCCTGTAGACACCAATAGACCCTTTACACCCCTTAGACTCTTTAATATCCATTTAGACCCTTTTTAGACGGAAAGACCGTGTTCGACACTTTTCAGACCCTTTGGACACTTCTTTTTTTTTTTTTTTTTGTATACCTTGGTCGAGGCTCGTATGAGAGCGAACACACAACTCACAGCAAGGAGGCATGAGACAAGAGGGGCGGGAGTGGAAGGGACAAAACATTGGGGAACAGACACAGGTGAACTGTGGAAGGGAGAGGGATGGGGATGGGACGGGGAACATGGCGAGGAGAAGATGGACATTACAGGGACTTTCAGGAAGGAAAGCAGAAGAATTGAAGGAAGTGGGCTTGGGTGGATTATCGGGGGTAGAAAAGATCGAGGATTTGGATGGGGGAAGATAATAGGTGGTGGTGAACAGCTGTTTTGAAAGCCTGGAGGGAAGAATGGGAAAGAATAGAGTGAGGAAGTTTATTCCAAAGGCAGGAAAAAAGAGGAATGAAAGAGTGAAGATGAGCAGTGATTCGTGATTTTGGTAGTTTTACCAGAAGGGGGTTGTTGGCGGACCTTGAGCGCCCTGTGGAAATGTGGTTGGGACAAATCGCAGAGAGAGCAGGGGGGGCAAGGCTGGAGAGGAGTCGGTAGAAGACAGAAAGACCACCGACCAACCTGCGGTGATTGAGTGAGAGGCCCAAAGACTCAGCTTCATTGCGGGAGATGCCAATGATCTTAAATTCCCTGGTTTCGACAGCGTGAAGTCGAGAAAGGTGGGAGGCAGGAGCACCAGCCCAGAGGGGAGAGCAGTACTCCATCAGGCTACGGACAAAAGCTTTGTAAGTGGTCAGGAGCTCAAGAGGGCCGAGGAAGGACTTTGCACGACGGAGGATTCCCAGTCGGCGACTGGCTTTTGAGGCAAGGTTGGAAATGTGACTTTCCCAGGAAAGGTCATGGCAGATAGTGAGACCCAGAAGCTTGAAAGAAAAGACTTCTTCCAGAGGATTGTTGAGAAAGTGGATGGGGGGGGGGGTTTGTAAACGGTCCTTTCGAAGAGACATAGTGAGAGTGTGAGATTTGTCTGGATTGAAAGACATGTTCCACGTGTTGGACCAGTTTGTGATTTTATCCAGATCTGCAGTGAGCGAAGAAGCTGCTGCTTGCCGGTCTGAGGGATGACAGATGGTACGGCAGAGGGTGGAGTCATCGGCAAAGAGAAATAGAGGATTTTCCAGAGAGTCCGAGAGATCATTGATGAAAACCAGAAAAAGAACAGGGCCCAGAACGCTACCTTGAGGAACTCCAGCCTGCACAGGAAGAGGGGATGAAAGAACTCCATTTAGGGCCACACGTTGACTGCGACAGGAGAGGAAGTCTGCGAGCCATGAGTGGAGATGTCCTTGAATACCATGGGAAGAGAGTTTGGTGAGTAGGGCAGGGTGCCAGACTGTGTCAAAAGCACGTGATATGTCCAGGGATACGGCTCGGATTTCCTGTCTGGCATTGAGGACCTCCATCCATTGATGGGAGAGCAGTAGCAGCATATCCAGGGTAGAGTGACCTGGTCTGAAACCATTTTGCTCTTTTTTCCCTTACACCCCTTTGACCCTTAAAAAACTTTTGACCCCTTTATGACCATTAAAACATTTTAGATTCCTTTTTGACCTTTTAAAACCCTTAAGGCACTCTAGACCCCTCCACACCCTTTAAAAAAAAAAATAGAAAAAAAGATTCCCCCAAAAATCGTTTTGATGACGTTTTTTTTCATGCACCATTCACGTTGCATCACAAGTTGCGATGATGAATCAAAACTGATATCCTAAAGTAAAACTGATGTAAAAAGGTGAAATTGAAACTACTGATCTATGGATCATCGAATGGGAAATCAGAATGAAATGCTGTGATAAATACTCAATGGAATTCGCTGAAAGCAAAGCTTTGGGGAGGATAGAGAGGGGGGAGCAGGTTGGGGGACAAAACAAGTGATGTGGAGAAGGTTAGGTGTCTGTCGGTGGTTGGTTGGCATGGAAAGAACTTTGGTGATCTTTCATCAGGCGGTAGGCCCAAAACGGGCCTAAATCCGTTTCCCAGCCAAGCTTTCATCATATCACCCTCACTCCCAAGCAGTACTTCGGAGGTCCAACAAGCATGGATTGGAAATCTCTGCTGGTGGAATGGACCGAGGTTGCCATGGTTACCAGCTCCACTTACTGCGATATCTGCACACTGAATATTTACACTGAATTCTCGTTTCCTCCAATACACACTCATTTGAGGTGAGACGTCGATGAGCCCGTCAGTGACGGGTACCCTGCTAGTACAAATATATATGAAGATGAAAAAGCACGGTGCGTGAAGTGCTCGGTGAAGCAGTCCGGAAAGTCGTTTAAGACTACATGCCTATTAATCACACCCTGTTTGAACGTTATTTGCAGACTACATGAACGTCTATAAATTACATGCTATTGGAACGAACGTTTCCGATATTCAACTGCTGCGACTCCTTTGACCGTTGAAGATCCTTTAAGACCCCCAGAACCCTTATGACCTCCAAGACCTCAAATACCCTGATGACCAAAAGACCCAGATAACCCAAAATATCCCGATGACCCAGAAGAACTAAAGTCATTGAGGACCCAAAAGACCCAGAAGACCCAAAACACAATGAGCACACAAAAGACAGAAAAGACCCTGAAGGCCCAGAATATCCAAATAACCCAAAAACCAAGGACCGAAAAGAATCAAAAGTCCCTGAGGACCCAGAAAAACCAAAAGTCCCTGAGGACCCAGAAGAACCAAAAGTCCCTGAGGACCCAAAAGACCTTTCAGACCCAAAGGTCCCAAAAGACCCTGAAGATACAAAAAGATCCTGAAGATCCACTAGGATCCTGAAGACCATGAAGACCCAAAACACCCCAAAAACCCTGAATACCCAAAAGTCACCAAGGACCCAAATTACCCCAAAGACCCAAAAGAGCCAAAAGACCCCATGGACCCAAAACACCCTGAAGACCCAAAGAACCAAAAAGACCCAGAATATCCAAAAGACCTTAACACCATTTAGACCCCTTCCACCCTTTAGACAGATTAGCAGCTTAGATCCTTGACCATTTGGACCACTTGGACCTTATACAATTCGAATTACAAATAAATTTCAAATAAATATAATATCACCAATATTACAAATAAATTTGTACAAAATAAATGTTTGTATTATGATAGGCGTAAATCATGACAACACAGCAAATCTGTGCCGTCAATCTCTGCAACGATGTGTCAAGAGGCGAGTGTAGCGAGCTGATCCACACTAGTTATACACATTATGCATCTGCACATCACACACATGTACACCACACACATTATCTGCACACATACACAGACATCATACACCTCAGACACATCATCCACATTATCCACACGCACATCATCCACATTAAACACATTATCTGCAGACACAGCAAACAGAACACACAGAGTTCGTCCACCCCACACACAAGATCTGCCAACACATCAAACAAATGATCTGTATGCCCATCATACTAATTATCCGCAAACACATCATCATACAACTTATTACTACACCATAGTCCCAAGAAGGAAGCCAGACATAACAATGAGCACACGCACGCACGCACGCACACACGTAAGTACTTACAAAAGCTATTATATTTGAAGTTATAACATTAACTTATAACTTATTAGCAATTGACTGATTTCCCAACTGCCCGAATCATCAGCTGGGCACCGTTTATCATGGAGGTTTCGATCCTTTCAACCCAGAACCTCTCTAAACGGAGGATCCACAACCCCGGTCGCAGGTCCACATCAGTAGATTACTCAACATCAATAGATACTCATGGTCCATTGTATATTTTAGCTCCCCGACAAGCATCAACTCCGATAAAAAGTGGGGTAAGTATTGAAATTGGAGCATCAATGAATGGTAACTGTTCTCCAAAAGGTTGTCTTTGCACGTGTCCTCTCACCTTGTGTCAGGATAGCCCCAGGTTGGTTGTTTTCCATGACCGTGGCATTCAGTGAGGTCCAGTTAAATTGAGGGGCATTGTCGTTTTCATCCAAAAGCAGAATGTTTATCCACACACCAGATGCAAGATGAGGATTTCCACCATCCTCCACTTCAAGCCACACCTGAATTATAGGGACGGTATGGTAAAAAGGGTTGGAAGGCAAACATCAACTCAACAAGGAATCCTCAAACCCCCTCACCACCTCCATTGATACCCTCATGGCCTCATGAATACATCCCATTCACCATCCACCCAACTCACAAGGTACTCTTCTTGTGTCTCACGATCCACCGTTGTTGTAGTCTCCAACAGAAACGTCTCAAGAGAGTTCTTATAAGCTGGATATACCTGTAGAGGAACTGGAAACATTACAGCAGTTCCTTCGAACTCTCCATTTTCTGTTTCTAAGAGTCCTTGTGGATTCTTAACTTGCTCGTTCTGTCTTTTACATTGATGTCCATTTACATCCAATTTCTTCATTGTTCTATTCATGTATGTTTGAGCATCCAGCAAGCGACATGAAACGCTTCCGTTACTCCCTAAATCTGGGTCCGAAACTTGGATTAGCAGCAAGCGGGTCCCGGGAGAGATCGCTTCAGACACTGTCAGGCAGATAGTCCTCATGGTGTTCGACCTGTGCTCAAATGCAGAAACTAGTGGTTCAGTTTCAAAAACGGGAACGTTATCATTTACATCAGAAAGCAAGACCGTGATGGTTGCAGTGGCCATCTGCCGTGGATGTCCAAGATCCATCGCGACCACCTCGAGTTGGTATTCCGCTCTCTGCTCTCGATCCAGCTCACCGAGCACAGAGACCTCACCACTGGTCACGTTCAGCTGAAAGATCTTCTGAATGGCGGCTCTCGTTTCTGAAGCCCAAGCGTATTCGATGGCACCGTTTTCACCAACGTCCATGTCTATGGCTTTCACCTGGGCAACAACTTTGCCTGCAGTAGCAGATTCTGGGATCGAAGCTTGGATATGGGGAACGATAAAGTGTGGAGTGTGATCATTGGCATCTGCAATATTAATGCGAACTAAAAGCACATTTTCTCGGTGCGGTTTCCCACCATCTGAAGCCTTCAAGACACCAACATAGGCGAAAATCTCTTCATAATCAAGCTTATGGTCTATTTGTAGATACGGAGCTCCCTCCAGATCCACATGTAAAGAGAAGGGGCTTTCAAGGGTAGTCTTTACCTTCTCAAGTTCAGTTCCCTCTTTTTGTTCTGTTTTTAAGTCGGTCGTTTCAGTTTCATCTAAATCTTCCTTCCATATGAATCTTTCTCTGTGCGTCACCTCTCCTTCTTCATCACCTGAGCGTTCAGATGAAACGGAGCCCTCACGAGAGGTTGCTGTAAAGCCAGAGGTGAAGTGAGGATTCAGGGATAGTAACTGGTAAGTGACCGTTCCATTGATCCCAGCATCAGGATCAACAGCTGGTGGGAGAAGCATGACGAGTCCGATAGGAGCATCCTCCATTATCTTCAAAATGAAGATACCTCGTGGGAACGTTGGTTCGTGATCGTTGATGTCTAATAGGTGGAGGTCGAACATGAGAAATTCCATGGTGGAGCTCTTCAAAGTGATCATCACCTGGAGAGGGTCACAAATGCACATTAGATCCTAAAATTTGCTTTAACTTGTTTCATCATTCCCTTTGTCATGATTACCCCCCCCCCCTTCATCCCCCCAAACCCTTAACTCAAGGGACATACACCACTACTTATCCCATACGGCCATGAAACAAAAAGTGGGGTTAAGTAATTAATCGGTTCACTTCTCTGTCTGTCTGTCTGTCTGTCCTGTCCACAAACGTCGGTTTATGATTGAGGAACACCTTAATTTCAAATCAGTGTTATATGTTGAACAAAAATCAGAAAACGAACCTGTAGTTTAGCAGGACGGTACCTTGGCTCTGAATATGTCCCGATCGCACAGCAGAGAACAGTGAGATACAGTAATTGTTTTGACTCGATCTGGCAGTCAAACAAAATTTCAAACCAATACAAACAGGAAATTTGCTGTTTTTTTTCATGACGTCATAAAGGACACAAACCAGGAACCAAGAGCTAATGCAACGTGTTTCATAGGGTGGTTCATAAGACTGCGTCAACAGCGGTAGAATTATACACTTGAACACTTTAGAACACAAATCGCCTTTTTAGCACTTTCAAACCCCTTCTGTTTCGCAGAACTATACTTGGACAAAATATCACGCATTTCACATCATCACGACCAATCAAGTTTACCGCCCACAGACCCCCCGCCCATGTCCTTGATTTTCATGACTGTGCGGGGTAATGTGTTCCATGAACTCTCGAGTTACCCTCACCAGAGGAGAGGGCATTACATTTGGGTCCATTTGTTTGTTTGTTTGATGAGGATTTCAACATCAGTTCAGTGGATTCAACCACCAATTATTTTTGAGGTTAACATAGTCCAAAAGATCAACGTAGACCGCATTTCTAAAATTGTCAATTTTAATCCAAATGAATTGAAATTTGAAGAGGAGTTGGAAATATGTAGTCACTGAATTCAACCACCTATTATTTTAAGGTCAAATTTGTTTCAAGGATTTTGCTAGTATCGTGCGATGCACATCTTTCTTGTTCTTGTTTGTTTGTTACTTTGCAAAAAAAAAAAAAACATTTCACCACGTATGTTGGTCTGTCGTGTTTGTTTGTCTGTCTGTCTGTTTGTTTGTCCACACGGAATGTGATTATGTGAGTATGTTTATGAATTACATTAGATCCTTAAGACCCCTAAAACCCTCCAGCCCCATTGAATCCCTAAGACCCTACAATACCACTAACACCCTCTTGACCTCTGTTCTTCATTGCATGGACCGCGATCCACTGGTGGCCTAAAGTGCGACCCCTGACGTGCGGCCGATAATACACATGTGAAAACACCTCCATCATAATCTGCCATACATGCTATCAAACTGACCCAATGGTTTCAAATGACTGTTCCAATGTGAAGCATAAAAGTAACATAACTCCATAAGTAGATGGCAGTATCCAAACAGTTATGCTTTAAGCCCAGTTAACCACAAAACCACAACGAAGGAGAGTATGTGGAGGCAGGGCCGAAAAGCAGCTATTATAGAGTCCTGCAGGTGGTGTGGCGACTCTCATACTGATGTCTTATCAGCAAAAGTGCCCCCCTCAAATAAAATAGTGAATATCACTGCTCTCGACGCTCTACAGTTGACAACCACAAGACACATGAAAACCCTGAGGACCCAAAACACCCAAAGAACCCCAAGGACCCAAAATACCGAAACAACCCCAAAAACCTTATAGACCCCATTACCACCTTCGACTCCGTTATGGAGGTATATAGATAAAAAATAAAATAAATAAATGTTATTTATAAAATACATGATAAATAAGCATTAAAATAATTTATTGGTGGTTGCGAGGTTACGCAGTGCAGCACGTTAAAATTGGTTATGAATGACAGTTTGAGTCGATGGTTCGACGGAGGTGCTGTGTAATGGACACGTCTACAAGGGAAAGCGTTTTATACTTGATATATTATCATACTAGCAAATACCACCCATCGCTTCGCTGACGGAAATACTAAATGGGAGTGGGGTTGGGGGGGGAGAAGGGGGAGGAGAGAGAGAGATAGAGGGGAGAGTGAGGAGGTAGAGGGGAAAAGAGAAAGGAGGAAGGGGAGCAAGCAGTGAGGGAGAGAGAGGGGGAGTGAGAGGGTGGGGGTAGGGGAGTGAGCAGAGAGAATTTGTTATGCTTTATGAACAACACACACACACACACACACACACACACACACACACACACACACACACACACACACACACACGGCTGATACCGGCAATTTTTCGAGAATCGGCGGGTTGGAGTCAGTGTGATTCCCAACTACAGTACGTAATGTGTCCAACCCAGAAACCTTGAGTAGCTTTCACTGAAAAACAACGTTACATTTACAGAGACGTTTCAGCAATATGTTAACGAACATTAATCTTTATAAACTGCGTGTGATGGTTGGAAAAAAACATTTGGCTTGGTAATTTAGAAAATACGTGAATACAGCAAACGGCTCAGAAATCGGGTGTTATTTCACAACAATTCACTTGGGGTGACCGAGCACGAACCACTCGCTCAGGGTGACCGAGCACGAACCACTCGCTCAGGGTGACCGAGCAAGAACCACTCGCTCGGGGTGACGGAGCATGAACCACTCGCTCGCGGTGACTGAGCACAAACCAACCACTCGGGGTGATGTAGCACGAACCACTCGCTCGGGGTGACCGAGCACGAACCACTTGCTCGGGGTGACCAAGCAAGATCCACTCGCTCGGGTGACGGAGCATGAACCACTCGCTCTGGGTGACCGAGCACGAACCACTCGCTCTGGATGACCGAGCACGAAACACTCGCTCGGGGTGACTGAGCACAAAACCAACCACTCGGGGTGATGTAGCACGAACCACTCGCTCGGGGTGACGGAGCACGAACAGCTCGCTCGGGGTGACGGGGCACAAACCGCTCGCTCGGGGTGACGGAGTACGTACCGCTCGCTCAGGGTGGCGAGGCACGAACCGCTCGCTCGGCGTGACGGAGTACGTACCGCTCGCTCAGGGTGATGGAATACGTAACGCTCGCTCGGGTGACGGAGCACGAACCGCGCGCTCGGGGTGACGGAGCACGAACCGCTCGCTCGGTGTGACGGAGTACGTACCGCTCGCTCGGGGTGACGGAGTACGTACCGCTCGCTCGGGGTGACGGAGTATGTACCGCTCGCTCGGGGTGACGGAGCACGAACCCGCTCGCTCGGGGTGACGGAATACGTACCGCTCGCTCGGCGTGACGGAGTACGTACCGCTCGCTCGGGGTGACGGAAAACGTAACGCTCGCTCGGGGTGACGGAGCACGAACCGCACGCTCGGGGTGACGGAGTACGTACCGCTCGCTCGGGGTGACGGAGCACGAACCACTCGCTCGGGGTGATGGAGCAAGTACCACTCACTCAGGGTGATGGAGCAAGTACCGCTCGCTCGGCGTGACGGAGTACGTACCGCTCGCTCGGGGTGACGGAGTACGTACCGCTCGCTCGGGGTGACGGAGCACGAACCGCTTGCTCAGGGTGACGGAATACGTACCGCTCACTCGGCGTGATGGAGTACGTACCGCTCGCTCCGGGTGACGGGGCACAAACCGCTCGCTCGGCGTGACAGAGTACGTACCGCTCGCTCGGGGTGACGGAATACGTAACGCTCGCTCGGGGTGACGGAGCACGAACCGTGAGCTCGGGGTGACGGAGTACGTACCGCTCGCCCGGGGTGACGGAATACGTAACGCTCGCCCGGGGTGACGGAGCACGAACCCGCTCGCTCGGGGTGACGGAATACGTACCGCTCGCTTGGCGTGACGGAGTACGAACCCGCTCACTCGGGGTGACGGAATACGTATCGCTCGCTCGGCGTGACGGAGTACGTACCGCTCGCTCGGGGTGACGGAGCACGTACCGCTCGCTCGGCGTGACGGAGTACGTACCGCTCGCTCGGCGTGACGGAGTACGTACCGCTCGCTCGGGGTGACGGAGTACGTACGGCTCGCTCGGAGTGACGGAGTACGTACCGCTCCCTCGGGGTGACGGAGTACGTACCGCTCGCTCGGGGTGACGGAGTACGTATCGCTCGCTCGGGGTGATGGAGTACGTACCGCTCGCTCGGGGTGACGGAGTACGTACTGCTCGCTCGGGGTGATGGAGTACGTACGCTCCCTCGGGGTGACGGAGTACGTACCGCTCGCTCGGGGTGATGGAGTACGTACGCTCCCTTGGGGTGACGGAGTACGTACCGCTCCCTCGGGGTGACTTGGCGTGGCAAAAGCGTCAGCAGAGACGTTATGGACAAGGCGTCCCTGTGAGGGACAGGGCGTGAGGTCGAGCAGTTAATGCATTAAATCATACGTTTTGCTCAATGAAGCTGGTTAATTTTGGCACGTTCATACATTTTTGGTTCTCTCAATATAATTCTTCAAACTGTAGAAAAAGATAAATTTAATGATTTGGAAATTTCACATTTTCTTCTGTATGTATGAAGGAGGGAACATTGCCTTCCTTGTTTAAAGTTAATAGGTATATCGGCTTCATCATTCGACTCGTTATTTCTTTGAATTATCAGATTTCACAACAGAGTTTGACACTTATTTAGTCCGGTCGATATCCCAACTTCAAAACCGAAATAATATTTTGATGATTTACTTTAAATTGTCCATGAGAGTGTATCGTGAATTTGTTTTTTTATCACATAATGCCTGAAATAGCTCCAAACTTCTAATTTGAAAACTATAGGACTGACAAAAGTGATGTATACAGCGATTCGTGACTCTGATAAACAGGCATTTGATATGAGTGAGGAAAATGAAAGAAAAAAAACTTTATCGTGAAGAAATCGTGACGGCCTGTTCCAAGTCAAGACATGGTTGAACATGCCAAAAAAACATGGCGCCTTAACAACCCAGCGAAGTTACCCAGGATACGCCTTCAGATCCCAGAGAGGGAGGTGGCCGAGGATCGCCTGATGAAGGATGTAATTAAATAAGGCGTTAATAATTAATCTTCAAAAGGGTGTTTTAATTAACGCAAACACCAAATTTTCACTCTTGCACTTCCTTGGAGTTCTCTTAATATGAATGCAAAGTTTCAGGATGCTCGGTTTTATAGTTTTAGAGTTATGGAGGAGACACACTGACATACTAACACATTGACATATTGACACACTGACAGACACACTGACACTTATTCGTATAACATAGATAGATCAAGTGGTGTATGAGTAAAATTATTCAAATGAAGTAATAGTTAAAATAAAGGTAATAATTACATAACTTTGAATAAGGATATTACATTGCTGTGTTGACTGACTGTCTGGACACAACTTTGAGGTTGTGGGTCCATTGATGTTGAGTAATCTACTGATGTGGACCCGTGACCGGGGTTGTGGATCCTCCGTTTGGAGAGGTTCTGGGTTGAAAGGATTGAAACCTCGATGATAAACGGTGCCCAGCTGATGATCCGGGCAGTTGGGAAATCAGCCAATTGTTTATAAGTTAAAGTTATAACTTCAAATAAAATAGCTTTTGTAAATAGGTACCAGTACATAATGTGTGTGTGTGTGTGTGTGTGTGTGTGTGTGTGTGTGTGTGTGTGTGTGTGTGTGTGTGTGTGTGTGTGTGTGTGTGTGTGTGTGTGTGTGTGTGTGTGTGTGTGTGTGTGTGTGTGTGTGTGTGTGTGTGTGGGGGGGGGGGGGGGGTTATCTCCACCACCGAAGGTGAAGGAAGTTATGTTTTCACCCCTTTCGGTCTGTCTGTCTGTCTGTCTGTCTGTTTGTGTACAGGATATCTCAAAATTTTGTGGACGGATCCGGATGAAATTTTGTGGACAGGTTGCGTTTGTGACAAGGACGAACTGATTCGATTTTGGTGAAGATCCGGATCTGGATATGTTAATTTTTAAAGCGATTCTTCACCATGGAGATATTGGGCCAAAAATCGATGTGTAGCACGATATCTCAAAAATGTATTGATTGGGCTCGATATGTTCTCGTGGATCAGGCATTGTATGGCGGAGGTATGCGCTCTACCGAGTGCCCTTCTAGTTTTGTCTTTCTTCTCTTCTTGGGACTACGGTGCAGTAATCGGTCTTTATTTTGAGTCGACTTTCACACCTTTGAGACCTTTTAATACCCTGTAGACCCCTTTGACCTTTAGACATTTTAAGACCCTTTCGACCCCTTGAGACAATTCCACCCCTTTAGACCTTAAATTACACTCTTCAGACACCTTCAACCTTTTAAGACCTTGGCAACCATTTCAACCATTTAGACATTTTTAGATCTTTGCCCTTTATACATTTACAACTGGACCATTTCGATCTTTCATTTGCAATCAACGTCCTTTCATTTATTTGCCACACAAAATACACCACCCTAAACAAGTCCTGGCGAGGGTCTGCGATCTCTGATTGCTCTTTCTTGTTGTTCATTGTTACTGTTGTGTTCATTGACACGTCACTGAAATTTAACTTGCAGAGATTTGAGAAAATTGAAGGACTGTTCCAGCGTTCATTCCAAGTGGCTTTTTGGCATGAGGGATGTGCAGAACACCTAACTGTAAGTTTCCAACATCATTGGCTCATGCAATAATTGTTCCACATGAGCAACCCGTGCACCCTTAAATTTCTAGAGGTTATCTCACAGCATTCTGAGCAAATTTGTAACTGTCGTTGTGCGACACCAACGTGTGGATAATCCAATGAAAAAGTAAAAATCACATTGTTTACATTATTGAACAATCCATAAGAATGCCATGTCTTTCAGAAAATGAGAGCAATCAAATCATTTCACAGCTTCAAGCAGGATTTTCCATTCACCATGTTGCAATGTTCTGAAACATGAGCAGAGGAACTGTTTATGACATCAGATGTTATGAAACCACTGAATTAACAAAAGGTATGCCAAGAAGTGATCAATCCAAGATAACAACCCTGCTCAGGACTGGTACGTTCATGTGACCCATCTCAGCAATCTGAATCAAACTGCCCATAGTAGTGCAACCACACTCACTGGACCTCGATGGAGTGATTGCTGCCAGAGGTGGAATACTCAGTGTTGACATTGTTACCTGGTATTGGGATTGTTACTTCTATGTGGGATACCAATGTGAAAACAATCCCCACAACGCAGCATCACGTGATTAGATCATAATAAAATGGACACATCCCCCCCCCTCCACTCCTTCTCCATCACATTCCACCCCATCACCACTTCCCCTCCCCCATTCTCCCTCCTCCTTCTGCAACCCCACCACCACCACTTCCCCTCGACTTTCTCCAACCTCCCCACCACACCATCCTCCTCCTCCCACAACTCCCCTCCCCTTCTTCTTCAACCCCACCCCACCACCACTCCCCATCCTCCTACCACCCCACCACCACTCCCCATCCTCCCACCACCCCACAGCCACTCACCATCCTCTTACCACCCCACCACCACTCACCATCCTCTTACCACCCCACTACCGCTCCTACTGCCCTCCTCCTACCACTCCACCACCACTCCCCTCCTCCTACCACCCCACCACCACTCCCCTCCTCCTACCAACCCACCACCACTCCCACTCCCCCTCCTTGTACCACCCCACCACCACTCCCACTCCCCCTCCTCCTACCACCCCACCACCACTCCCCCACCTCCTACCACCACACCACCACTCCCCTCCTCCTACCACCCCACCGCCACTCCCACTCCTCCTACTACTCCACCGCCACTCCCACTCCCCTCCTCCTACCACCCTACCACCACTCCCACTCCCCTCCTCCTACTACCCCACTCCCACTCCCCTCCTCCTACCACCCCACCACCACTCCCCTCCTCCTACCACCCTACCACCACTCCTACTCCCCTCCTTCTACCACCCCACCACCACTCCCCTCCTACTACCACCCCACCAACATTCCCCTCCTAAACCTATCACCACCTCATTCCCCCCCCGAACCACCTCTATTCCTACCCACCCCATTTCCCCCACCCCTATCACCACCACCACAACTTCTTTGTCATATTGAACACTGTTTGTAAAGTTAATTTGACAGTAAACGTGTTATTATGCCGAGAGAGTTGATGTTCCAACTGACACGCTGACAATCTCCAGGAATCTTCACCTTCTCAAAAACAAAACCGATTTGATCTCATACACACAGGTACAGGTGCGTTCAGCACACTGCTGTCACGTGAATCTTCTTCAATCAGGTGTTTCAAGTGGAGTTGAAAATACTTTTGAATCGCACCAAAAGGTTACAGGTGTACAGGTAAAAGGAAATAATTGGGGTTTTTTTTTTTTGGGGGGGGGGGGGTCTTCACACATACCTCATGTATCATGACTAATTTAATTACTCAATTTAATTTGGTGCAAAACTCATGAGTTCAACCCCAGGTGACCTTTAACCATTCAAAGAACTATCAACATCTCCCCATGCCCGGGTGGCGGAAGCAGCTGGAAATGCGGATGACAAGCTCGTCAAGCAATGAACAACAAATTGCCAAACAAGATAATCCCAAGGAAACAAAACAAACTCGATCACAGGAAAAAAAAAAAAACAAGAGACAAAGCCAATCTTCCAATTTCCATCCCACTCCCAATCTTACCCGCAACTCCAAAAGGCAGGTGTCCGTGCCTTTGGTGCAGAGCTTTTCCCGGTCCAACCTGGAACTTCCGGTCGTCAGTTCTCCACTGGTCTCCCCAAGTCGCACAGAGTCCGGAGGACCGGGCGATGAGAGCAGCTTGTAGCGAACGGATCGTGCGGTCAATGGAGCGGAAGTTCGGGCGAGAGAACCGATGAAGCTTCCAGGTTCCGATTCTTCCACGACAGTGAACACCAGCCTGCTGCGATCCAGGGATCTGCGTCGCCTTCCCCCCCTACCCTCGGTGTCAGTGCCATGGATCACCTTCATGTTCATCCAGTGATCCAAATACATCTCGTGGTCACCATTAGTTGTATTCCCAGAATCATTTTGCTTCATCTCCACCGGTTTCTCAACCTCCCGGTCCATTTGACCGTCTTTGTTTCCATTTATTGATACCTCGTTGTGCTTGTGGTCCAACCTGTCCCCACCTGTACATCTCCTTCGTTCCCCATTGACGACGGTGGGTGTTTGCAGCAGGAATGTGCACAGGATGAGAGCGAGCAGAGGAACGCTCGTGATAGAGGGAAGACGAGAAAAACAAGACGAACAAGAAGAGCGGATGGAAGGTGGAAATGAACCAGTGAGACGGTGAAGATATGTCACCTGACAGAGAGTGCGTGTAGAGTGGGAAGAGGAAGGAGGTGGGGGAGGAATTTTAAAGTGATTTGTCATCATCATCATCATCATATCTGGATTCCCATGCGGAATGCCATCTGGAAAAGGAACATTGAAAGGCTTGTTCAGGGATCGCAGCATTGACAGGGCCTTGTGGAAGCCGATGAAGTAACGAAGCAGGTGGACTGAAGGTGTGGAGAAGATGAAGAGCTGGAGAAGCACGAGGAGATGTGGAGATGGACAGGTAGGAAGAGACGAAGGAACACGGAGTGACTTCCCATGGGAAATATTTCATCCGAATCATCGTCCTTTCATCTGAGGAGGAACAGGGAGAAGCAGAGGTTGAGCAAGGTTGAAGGTCACAGGCAGTGCGATTTCAAACAACAAGTACATTCCTCAAGGCACCAGTCAGGTGTGTGCTTACCGCTGTGAAAGTGTTCCTGACACAAGGGAGCAACTCCCTTAAGACAGGTAACCTGAGGATTTGAGTGAGGTTGAATCTCTTGTTTGAGCTTTTTAAAAATCACGTGACGACAAGATACACAAGGAGGCATGCACGCACACAAGAGAAGGTCATTTGGCCCATCACTCCTGCACTTCACCCACAAGCCATTTTGATTATCTACCAGGTAAAGCAGACTTAACCACTGTCACCATCAATTCAAATTAGAAACATCAGTCTTCTTCTAAATTAACTTGTACAGCAAAAAAAAATTTCTTCCCACAATGGCCTTCCATTTTTACACACACTGTGGGATCTCCACATCCAAACCGAAATTCATACAGGATAGCCAGCTTTACATACACACCCGAAGGACTGCACGCTTCAAAATACAGCACCTCTGGTCCTCTTGCAGGTACTGCAACATGTCGGGAGTTTCAGTCAAATTCGACATTGTGAAACAAATCCAAGAAGAAATTGTGCAGGTACGATCACAGACTGGCCAAGATCACCTGCGGCAAGATACACAAGTGAAGGTAGGTGTGCGACAAGGTACACTAGAAGGAAAGGTAGGTGCATGACAAGGTACACTAGAAGGAAAGGTAGGTGCATGACAAGGTACACTAGAAGGAAAGGTAGGTGCATGACAAGGTACACTAGAAAGAAAGGTAGGTGCATGACAAGGTACACCAGAAGGAAAGGTAGGTGCATGACAAGGTACACTAGAAGGAAAGGTAGGTGCATGACAAGGTACACTAGAAGGAAAGGTAGGTGCATGACAAGGTACACTAGAAGGAAAGGTAGGTGCATGACAAGGTACACCAGAAGGAAAGGTAGGTGCATGACAAGGTACACCAGAAGGAAAGGTAGGTGCATGACAAGGTACACTAGAAGGAAAGGTAGGTGCATGACAAGGTACACCAGAAGGAAAGGTAGGTGCATGACAAGGTACACCAGAAGGAAAGGTAGGTGCATGACAAGGTACACCAGAAGGAAAGGTAGGTGCATGACAAGGTACACCAGAAGGAAAGGTAGGTGCATGACAAGGTACACTAGAAGGAAAGGTAGGTGCATGACAAGTTACACTAGAAGGAAAGGTAGGTGCATGACAAGGTACACCAGAAGGAAAGGTAGGTGCATGACAAGGTACACCAGAAGGAAAGGTAGGTGCATGACAAGGTACACTAGAAGGAAAGGTAGGTGCATGACAAGGTACACCAGAAGGAAAGGTAGGTGCATGACAAGGTACACCAGAAGGAAAGGTAGGTGCATGACAAGGTACACTAGAAGGAAAGGTAGGTGCATGACAAGGTACACCAGAAGGAAAGGTAGGTGCATGACAAGGTACACCAGAAGGAAAGGTAGGTGCATGACAAGGTACACTAGAAGGAAAGGTAGGTGCATGACAAGGTACACTAGAAGGAAAGGTAGGTGCATGACAAGGTACACTAGAAGGAAAGGTAGGTGCATGACAAGGTACACCAGAAGGAAAGGTAGGTGCATGACAAGGTACACCAGAAGGAAAGGTAGGTGCGCGGCACGGAGCACGTGAAGGTGGGTGCGAGATACGGAGCACGTGAAGGAGGGTGCGCAGCACGGAGCACGTGAAGGTGGGTGCGCGGAACGGAGCACGTGAAGGTGGGTGCGAAACACGGAGCACGTGAAGGTGGGTGCGAAACACGGAGCACGTGAAGGTGGGTGCGAAACACGGAGCACGTGAAGGTGGGTGTGAAACACGGAGCACGTGAAGGTGGGTGTGAAACACGGAGCACGTGAAGGTGGGTGTGAAACACGGAGCACGTGAAGGTGGGTGCGAAACACGGAGCACGTGAAGGTGGGTGCGAGATACGGAGCACGTGAAGGTGGGTGCGAGATACGGAGCACGTGAAGGTGGGTGTGCAGCACGGAGCACGTGAAGGTGGGTGCGAGACAGTGCACGTGAAAGTAGGTGCGTGACAAGGTACACTAGATGTGAAGGTGGGTGCGCGACACGGAGCACGTGAAGGTGGGTGTGAAACACGGAGCACGTGAAGGTAAGTGCGCAGCACGGAGCACGTGAAGGTCGGTGCATGACAAGGTGCACGAGACGTGAAGGTGGGTGCGCAGCATGGAGCACGTGAAGGTAAGTGCGCAGCACGGAGCACGTGAAGGTCGGTGCACGACAAGGTGCACGAGACGTGAAGTTAATTTCCTCGGGTGTGATAGTTTCTTGATGGGAAGTCAAGTGGGTGATTTGATTGCACGAGTTTCAGTGGATCCTCAATAACCCGTCACTTTTGATGTCCCTTTAATCCCTCTACATAGGTCGTGTTCATCGCTGAGATTTTTTCCTGTGTAATTGAAAGAAACCTCTACCATTGGGTTTAGATTTTGTAATTAGAGCTTATTACAAGCAATTAAAGCACCACCTCATGGTTCGCTCCTTATGATGTGTGACTTAGTGAGACTTACCGAGAGACAGAGAGAAGGAGAGTGAGCGGGTTAATTACACGAAACGACTCCATTGGGCCACCCAGGCTCCAAGGGCTCCGTTCGGCACCATCGTCTGTTTGTTCGTACCAGGAAATTGTGTCTGTCTGTCCGCATCATCCATTGGGTTCTTGTTATTTATTGACTCTTTCAGTCCAGCACCTCTCCAAACAGTGGGTCCACATCACTGGTTTCGCAACACCAGCGAATCCACAACATCGCACATCACCTGATCCATAACACACATCGCACATCACACAACACACATCACACATCACCTGATCCACAACACACATCGCACATCACCTGATCCATAACACACATCACACATCACCTGATCCACAACACACATCACACATCACACATCACACATCACCTGATCCATAACACACATCGCACATCACACAACACACATCACACAACACACATCACACAACACACATCACACATCACCTGATCCACAACACACATCGCACATCACCTGATCCATAACACACATCGCACATCACACAACACACATCACACATCACACAACACACATCACACATCACACAACACACAACACACATCACACATCACACAACACACATCACACATCACACAACACACATCACACATCACACATCACACATCACACATCACACAACACACATCACACATCACACATCACACATCACACAACACACAACACACATCACACATCACACAACACACATCACACATCACACAACACACATCACACATTACACATCACACATCACACATCACACATCACACATCACACATCACACAACACACATCACACAACACACATCACACATCACACATCACACATCACCTGATCCATAACACACATCACACATCACACAACACACAACACCAGTTGTGTCTAAACAGTCAGTGAACCCAACAATGTGACATCACGATTTCAGTACAGGTGATATTGTGTACCTGTTGGAAGGGTTCACGTTTGACTCGTCGTCGCCCATTCCTTTGTATAACTACACAGACACCAGCTCCTCCTCGAGCGTCAAAAACAAAACAAAAAACAAAAACAATTTTAAACACCGTGTTCAGGAAATCAAGTGACGTGTCCACAGAGAAAGACAGAGACAGAGAGACAGAGAGAGACAGAGAGACAGAGAGACAGAGAGACAGAGAGACAGAGACAGAGACAGAGACAGAGACAGAGACAGAGACAGAGACAGAGACAGAGACAGAGACAGAGACAGAGACAGAGAGAGAGAGAGAGAGAGAGAGAGAGAAACGAGAGAGAGAGAGAGAGAGAGAGAGAGAGAGAGAGAGAAAGAGAGAGAGAGAGAGAGAGAGAGAGAGAGAGAGAGAGAGAGAGAGAGAGAGAGAGAGAGAGAGAGAGAGAGACAGACAGGTGATGAACTCGCGCACAGGTAATGTACAAGTCAATCGACACAGTTTAATGTGTCCGAGAGACACACACACGAATACATTATTGTTTTTATTATTATTGTTGTTACTATTATTAGTAGTAGTATTGTTGTTTTTACTGAATGAGTGGAGCTGTGACTCACCTCCAGCGAGCTGACTGTGAAGGTCTTGGAGCGAGATGTGCGAACAGCCTCGGGGGGTCGAGTTGAAGCCACGCCCTAATATGAATCGTCCACACTGATTGGTCCATTTCGAGGGAGAGGGTGTTGTTAAAGGGACTCAGGTCGTGAGTGACAGGTTGATTCAGCGCGCTGGGAGATGAAGGCGCGAGGCCAATCACAGCAAGGTTGTTTTCCTTTTTGATAAAAACCCAACACAACGTAAAGGGAAGTTAACTCCGATCACCGAGGGTCGGATAAGGGAAGTTAACTCCGATCACCGAGGGTCGGATAAGGGAAGTTAACACCGATCATCGAGGGTCGGATAAAGGAAGTTAACACCGATCATCGAGGGTCGGATAAGGGAAGTTAACTCCGATCACCGAGGGTCGGATAAGGGAAGTTAACACCGATCATCGAGGGTCGGATAAGGGAAGTTAACTCCGATCACCGAGGGTCGGATAAGGGAAGTTAACTCCGATCACCGAGGGTCGGATAAGGGAAGTTAACACCGATCATCGAGGGTCGCATAAGGGAAGTTAACACCGATCATCGAGGGTCGGATAAGGGAAGTTAACTCCGATCACCGAGGGTCGGATAAGGGAAGTTAACTCCGATCATCGAGGGTCGGATAAGGGAAGTTAACACCGATCATCGAGGGTCGGATAAGGGAAGTTAACACCGATCATCGAGGGTCGGATAAGGGAAGTTAACTCCGATCACCGAGGGTCAGATAAGGGAAGTTAACTCCGATCACCGAGTGTCAGATAAGGGAAGTTAACTCCGATCACCGAGGGTCGGATAAGGGACATTAACTCCGATCACTGAGGGTCGGATAAGGGAAGTTAACACAGATCACCGAGTGTCGGATGAGGGAAGTTATCGCCTCTATCACCGAGCTGTTCGGGTTTGGATTAGGGTTAGGGTTAGGGTTAGGGTTAGAGTTTGGGTTAGGGTTTGGGTTTGGGTTCGGGTTAGGGTTAGGGTTAGGGTTTGGGTTTGGTTAGGGTTTGGGTTAGGGTTAGGGTTCGGATTAGGGTTAGGGTTTGGGTTAGGTTTTGGGTTCGGGTTAGGGTTAGGGTTTGCGTTTGGTTAGGGTTCGGGTTTGGGTTAGGGTTTGGGTTAGGGGTTAGGGTTCGGGTTTGGGTTAGGGTTTGGGTTTGGTGAGGGTTTGGGTTCGGTTTTGGGTTCGGATTAAGGTTAGGGTTTGGGTGAGGTTTTGGGTTCGGGTTAGGGTTTGGGTTTGGTTCGGGTTTGGGTTCGGGTTAGGGTTAGGGTTTGGCTTTGGCTTAGGGTTAGGTTTAGGGTTTGGATTAAAGGCATCAAAGAAATCTTCATATGGACAAGGCATCACCTGCTGGGTCCTTCATGGGAAACTCCTCGGCTCCCGTTACATGGTGTTGATGATCATCAACACCTTTCTGCACCCTCAGGTGTTTCTGGCCCCGAACAAGCTGTTAGGGTTAGGGTTAGGGTTTGGGTTTGGGTTTGGGTTAGGGTTAGGGTTCGGGTTTGGGTTTGGGTTAGCGTTTGGAGTAGGGTTAGGGTTTGGGTTTGGGTTGGCGTTCGGGTTTGGGTTTGGGTTGGGGTTTGGGTTAGGGTTAGGGTTGGGGTTAGGGTTAGGGTTGGGGTTAGATTTAGGTTTAGGTTTAGGGTTGGGGTTTGGGTTGGGTTCGGGTTTGGGTTTGGGTTCGGGTTTGGGTTAGGGTTTGGGTTAGGGTTAGGGTTGGGGTTAGGTTTAGGTTTAGGTTTAGGGTTGGGGTTTGGGTTTGGGTTAGGGTTAGGATTAAAGGCATCAAGGAAATCTTCAGATGGACATGGCATCACCTGCTGGTTCCTTCATGGGTTACTTCTCGGCTCCCGTTACATGGCGCTGATGATCATCAACACCTTTCTGCACCCTCAGGTGTTTCTGGCCCCGAACAGAACAGGTACTGTGAGGAGGTGGACACGCCATGCGTCAGTATCTCGAAATGGAGGAGATGTTTTGTGGTTGTGTCCCAATCATCCCTCCTTTGGTGGTTCTGCGCTTTCCAACAGAATGCTCGCTCAGTACAAGCATCATGCACCCCGGGAGCATATTTCCCCCATTTGCTGACGACCCCATCAGCTCCCGACCCCGTCGACTCACGACCCCTTTTACTCTTCAATGTCCAACTTTCCACCTTGTCTCCTCACCACCTCCCATTCACTCCGTTTCCTTTTCTCTGTACAACTTTCCCCCTCCATCCCCTCTAACTCACCCAACTACTCAACCCCTCTTATTACCCCGTCTCTTTTTCGTTATACACTTCTCCCCCTTCTCTACCCCATCTCTTTAATGCTGCAGTCAGTTTTTTTTAACCCTACCCCACGTCCTTCAAGAGCTTTTCCGCTCTACACCACCTCATTACCCCATTTCGTCCTACAACTTTTCCCCTCTCTACCTCATCTTATTCTACAGCTTTTCCGCTCTCTACCCCATCTTATTGTGCAGCTTTCCCCCCTATACCCCTAACTCATTGTATAGCTTTCTCCCCCCCCTCTTAACCCATCTCATTATGCAGCTTTTTACCCCTCCCCCCCCCCCCAGGTCAGGTTCGATCTGTGACCTGCTACAGGTACCATGTAATCCTGTACTAACCTGTTCCATGGTCGGGTTGTCGGCGACTAAACCGTCTCCCCCACCAGGTTTTCTGGTGAGGAGGGTGTTTGGATATGGACACCCAGCAGGATTAAAAACAAAACCTGTCAAAGGGCGGAGGAGCTCCTTGTGAGACAACGGCCATCCATATCTAGTGCCCATCTGTGTCTGCGGACGTCCTCCTGCAGTTGGGTTACTTTTTTATTAGGAGGTTGGTGGCAGGATTTGCACTCCGGCCACCGTAAAACCCTTCATTCCGCAAAACGCAAAACGCAAAAAAATCTGAAAACCCACTCCGTGGGAGTACCTCCTGTGCAGCTTCCCTTCGCAGGGCAGCTCACCGGATGACGGGATTGGGGCAAAGCCTTCGGGACCCCCAATCTTTGATAGGAGGGAAACCACGGGGTAACATCCCTGGGTCAGATTGTGGGAGAGTGTGTCGGAGTGGTGCTGAGGTGTCGTCCACCAGACGGCGGTCTCCTTGGGTTAACCTGAGGCGGTCCCTTCGGGTGGGTGCCTGGAATGTCCTATCCCTAAGAGAGGATGATCACCTGTCTCTGTTATCATCTGAGCTCAAGCGTTTGGACATCAGTATTGCAGCTCTCTCTGAGGTTCGGAGACCGGATTGCGGCGAGATAATGGTGGGTGGTTACACCTACTATTGGTCTGGTCGCTCTGATGGTTACCATACCCAAGGAGTTGCTGTAGCTGTGTCCAATAAGCTGACCCCAATGATAATTGAGGTAACACCGGTCAACGAGCGTATTATGAGATTAAGGATTCGTCACTCCTTAGGTGTCATTTCCCTGGTCTCTGTTTATGCTCCGACTGAGGCGAGTGATCTTACCGTGAAGGATGCATTCTACCCCACACTCGAGTCTGTGGTTGATCAGTGCCCCAGACGAGATACACTTCTAGTCTTGGGGGATTTCAATGCATCGACTGGAACTGATAGGGATGGTTATGAGGTGTGTGTTGGTCCCCATGGGTCAGGAACTATGAACCAGAATAGCACTAAGTTCCTTGACTTTGCAAGAAGTCATGGACTTAGGGTGGCTGGTTCATGGTTTCAGCGCCCACAAGCTCATCGCTGGACTTGGTATTCCAACGCTGGCGGTGTGGCAAAGGAGATTGACCATGTCCTCATTGACGGTCGTTGGAGGATGATCCAGAACTGCAGGGTCTACTGGAGTGCTCAGTTCCTCAATACTGACCACAGGCTTGTTGTAGCAACTCTAAAGCTGCACCTTAAATCCTGGAGAATGGTACCATCCCAGCCGAGGCTGGATGTTGCCAAGCCTATGTTGATCTCTGTAAAGCGTTCTATTCAGTGAATCGGGATGTCCTCTGGAGGATTCTTGGTCTTCGTGGGGTGCCACCAAAACTGATCGATCTGATGTCTGAACTCTACTCTGGTTCTGAGAGTGCTGTGAAGTGTGGTGGTACCATCTCTGACTTATTTCCAGTTGTTACTGGAGTTCGTCAGGGATGTGTACTTGCCCCCACACTTTTCAGCACTTGTATGGACTGGATTTTAGGGAGGATGTCGGAGAGATCAAGTTGCGGTGCATCGTTTTGGAATGTCAAGATCTCGGACCTTGATTTTGCAGACGATGCAGTCATCTTTGCGGAGACTTTAGACATCCTTTTGGGGGCCCTCGAAGTGCTGAATGAGGAGTCGGAGCCGCTGGGATTACGGGTTTCTTGGGTCAAAACTAAGATCCAGGCTTTTGGTGACATCTTGGATGCTGCTGTCCTGTCTGTGTCTGTTTGTGGTGAGGATGTTGAGGTCGTGGAGAGATTCACTTACCTTGGCAGTGATATTCATGTCTCTGCTGGCTGCGAGTCAGAGGTCAATAGACGTCTGGGTCGGGCCTGGGGAGTCATGGATTCACTGGATCATGGGGTGTGGCGCTGCCGGTACCTGTGCGGGAGGACGAAAGTCCGAGTCTTCAGGTCCTTGGTACTTCCAGTCTTGCTCTATGGGTGCGAGACTTGGACTCTGACCAAGGATCTGAGATGGAGACTTAATTCCTTTGGTACCAGGTGTCTTCGGAGAATCCTTGGCTATCACTGGTCGGATTTTGTGTCCAACGAGCGGTTGCTGAGAGATACTCGGATGAGATTTGTTACCTGCATAGTCCGTGAGCGTCAGTTGCGGCTGTATGGACATGTGGCTCGTTTTCCTGACGCTGACCCTGCTCACCAGATTCTCTCAGCGAGGGAGTCTCATGAGTGGAGGAGGCCAGTGGGCCGACCACGTGCCTCATGGTTGCAGCAGGTTGACCATCATCTCAAGGAGATGGGGATGGGCCTGGCATCTGCCTGGGGGATGGCCAGACGGAGGCCCCTGGAGTACCGGCGGAAAGTGGACGCAGCGACGCGCTGTTCTGGCACATGCTCCCATACCTGACCTGACCCCCCCACCCATCATATTATAATCTTTTCCCCTCTCGACCCCACTTTATGATATAGCTTTTTCCTCTCTACCCCATCATATTATAATCTTTTCCCCTCTCTACCCCATCTTATGAAACAGCTGTTTCCTCTCTCTGCCATCATATTATACAGCTTCTTTCCCCTCCACTCCACAGCCACTCCCACTCCCCCTCCTCCTGCCACTAATACTAATCTTTTTAAATCTTTTTTTACTAATCTTTTTATGTGTATTTTTTTCTCTTTCCAGGTTAGATTAGTTAGCTTGGCAAGACCATAGCTAGTCAAGATTGAGATAACAAGTCAAGATGTCAGACAAGCAAGCAATAGTTTAATGTAATTGTCAAAAGAAAGTTGTTGAAATGGAAAGAAAATGCAAACGGGAACATTGTGTCATTCATATGTCTGGAATAAAGCATGGATCGTTCACATATTTTGCAGACTTGACGAATCCAAATGATAGATTGGCACTTCTCAAAAATATACGGGATCATCGCTTAGCTGAACTACCAGATTCTTCATATCGAATGACAGATATCTGTCAGGGCATTCCTGATGAGATCCAAGAGAACGGGGGCTATCACCGAGGATGTTACCAAAGATATACCCTGGACCTACATAGGTTAATAGCTAGTGAAGCATATAACGATCCTGAAGCTCCTGGACCATCTCCCAGCCAAGAAGGAAGGGTAATGCGCACGAAAGCATCAGAAAAGATCATTTTTGAACCTGATTGTATTTTCTGCAATATTGAAGGCCGAATCCATGTGGAAAAGGCAGGCACTGACACAAAGGAAGGCACCTCTTCATTTGAACGTGATGGATGGCAGAAAGTGCTGCAAATAGCAGAAGAGAACAATCATGAGTGCTTCTTCAGGCAAATCCGAGGATTTGATTTGTTTGCAGCAGAGGATACCTCCCAAAATGCAGAAAGCAGTATACAGCCAATTATCAGAAACTGGTTACTAATGATCAGGAACCAAATCCCAATGATTATATTTCCAATTCGCCACATTTTGAGATGTTATATACCGCATTCTATGATTTTACCCATTTTGCTGGCCATTTTGGACGCCATCTTGAATATCGCCAGAGTGCCGGGAATTTTTTTGTTGTTAACATCTCAAATGTGTAATATGACCATGAAAGGAAGTTTGAAAAGTTGGTTTGGTGGAGTCCTGGGGGGGGGGGGGGGGGAGTGGTGCACAGAAACCCTCCGTAGATACTCCCCTAACTACATCACTTCTCAATAATTACTAAACTCTCAATGACATCTCTCCCTTTCTCTTCATACGGTATACTATATTTAGCCCTCCCGATACACGATTCAATCACAGGGAATGACCCCCGCCACACACACACACACACACACACACACACACACACACACACACACACACACACACACACACACACACACACACACACACACACACACACACACACACACACACACACACACACACACACACACACACACACACACACACACACACACACACACACACACACACACACACTAAACATACGCATTAGAATTAAACATGCATAACAATTAAACACAAGTGTAAAAAGACTAATTGTGCATAAAAACTAAACACATGCATAAAATTAATAATGCACATAAAAATTAAAGATGCATAGAAATTAAAAACACGCGGGAAAATGAAACACACATAAAAATGAAACACGCATAAAAGTTAAACACAAACAGAAAACAATGAACAAGCATAAAGAAATGAAACACCAGCACAAAAATGAAATGCACGCATAAAAATTAAATGCACATATAAATTAAACACACGCATTAAAATTAAACATGCAAGGGAGCCTGGTGTTGGCGCAGTGGTTAGGGCAGCGGCTTGGGATCCAAAAGGTCCTGAGTTCAAGCCCCGTTGGGCCACTGAATTAATACACCAGGGGGTTGACTCAGCCTGTCATCCTTCCGAGGTCGGTGAAATGAATACCAGTATACTGGGCCGGTGTATACCCCGGTTAAAATAGGTGTACCATATCCCTGTGTCGTAAGAGGCGACCAGGGTTGCGTCAGGAAGGGCATCCGGCGTAAAACATGTGCCAAATCACTATGCGGATCATACGGATGATCCGCTGTGGCGACCCCTAACGGGAGCAGCCGAAAGAAGAAGAATATTAAAATTAAACATGTAAAAAAAGATTAAACACAAATATAAAAACTAACCACGCATAAAAACTAAACACATGCATAAAATGAATAGCGCACATAAAAATTAAACATGTGCACAAATTAAAAACACGTGGGAAAATGAAATGCACATAAAAATGAAACACACGCATAAAATTAAATGCACATAAAAATTAAACACACACATTAAAATTAAACACGCACAAAAAAATTTAACACAAGTATAAAAACTAAGCGTGCATAAAAACTAAACACATGCATAAAATTAATAGCGCACATAAAAATTAAACATGGGCAGAAATTAAAACACCTGGGGAAATGAAACACAAGCCGGGAAAATTAAACACACACATAAAAATGAAACACACGCATAAAAAATAAATGCACATGAAAATTAAACACATTAAAATTAAACACGCATAAAAATTAAACACGTGTAAAAAGTTAAATACAAGTATAAAAACGAACCGCGCATAAAAACTAACACATGGATAAAATTAATAGCGCATATGAAGATTAAACATGTGTAAAAAACTTAAACACAAGTATAAAAACTAACCGTGCATAAAAACTTAACACATGCGTAAAATGTATAACGTATATAGTGATTAAACATGCGTTAAAAACTTAAACACAAGTATAAAAACTAACCGTGCATAAAAACTAAACACATGCATAAAATTAATAGCGCACATAAAAATTAAACATGCGTTAAAAAGTTAAACACAAGTATATAAACTAACCATATAACTAACTAACTATAAACTAACCAACTAAAAACGAAACACATCCATAAAATTAATAACGCACACAGATATTAAACATGCGTAGAAATTAAAAACACGTGGGAAAATGAAACACATGCATAAAAATTCAACACACGCATAAAAATGAACAACATGCATGAAAATTTAACACAAGTATAACTAGTCTAATAATATTTTTTATAAAGCATTGCAGTGAAGTCTGATCCAACTAATTTTAAAGCAATATATGTACTGTATTTGTATATTGTAATCAGTAAAAAATAGTGTCGTAGATAAAAACATTAGAAAGGAAATAACTTGCACCAAAAACGTTAACATTTTCAAGCTCACGCTCACGCCGGGGGTATCGTTATAGCTCTCTGTTCTTCGAACAGGCGAGCTAAAAATAGGACCACCTGTGCTGATGCTCACCTGGATCAGGAGCAACTGTCACTCAAACCCCCATGCGGACCCCCTTAGATCCAGATTCTTAAAATGCCGTGAACAAACTTTGGTACGTTAATGGGTGATGAAGGTCGTGGGCAAGTTTCAATGAAATTGTGTGTGTGTGTGTGTGTGTGTGTGTGTGTGTGTGTGTGTGTGTGTGTGTGTGTGTGTGTGTGTGTGTGTGTGTGTGTGTGTGTGTGTGTGTGTGTGTGTGTGTGTGTGTGTGTGGTTACGGACAAGAGAGAAAATACCTATTTTGGTGGCTCAACCCTCTCCCCCCACACCCCTGCAGACCCCCTCAGACTCTGATTGTTAGCTCGCCTATTCGAAGAACAGAGAGCTATAGCGATACCCCCGCATGAGCGTGAGCGTCAGCGTCAGCGTGAAAATGTTAAAGTTTTTTGGTGCAAGTTATTTCCTTTCTAATGTTTTTATCTCCCACACTATTTTTTACTGATTGCAATATACAAATACATATATTGCTTTAAAATTATTTGGATCAGACTTAACTGCAATGCTTTATTAAAAATATTATTAGACTAGTCTTTTGAAAACGATAAATGTATAAACAGGCGAGCATTGGGTGGCTTTGACACCAACTCTCTGTTTTTTGAATTCTGCGAACAACTTTGGTACATCACGAGAGATGAAGGTTGTCAAGTATCATCGAAATTGTGTGAAGCTTTGGAGAAGGGGGCAAATACCTATTTCTTTTGTGGGGGGGGGACAAAAATGTCTGGTATTGGATTAATGGTTAGGGTAGTGGGCCTGGGATCCGAGGATCCTAAGTTCAAATCCTGCTTGGCTGTTGAATCAATTTCAGATGGGGCTGACTTAATCTGTCATCCTTTTGAGGTCGGCAAAAGGAGCACCAGCTTGTTGGGATGATTAAACCATTTGAGTATCCTGTGTTGGAGTGGTGACCCGTCCAGGATTGTGCCCAATAGCCCAGGAGACTGCTTCAGCAGTACCAGCGCTCTGTAAAGAGAATGGTCCCAATGGATTTGGATGGGGGAGGGGGGGGTCAAAAAACCCCCATAGAACCACTTAATGAGCATAGATTTTGATGCAGCCAAAAAACCTTCGTTGGGCATCAGATATGAAACATGTGGCCAGGTTTCATCCAAATCGTGTGTTTGGTTTATGTGATAATGACTGAAGTGTTCATGGACTGACTGATTGACTGACTGACTCACTCAGTCACTCACCTATGGACACTGCTCAATCACATAAGCTCACCTGACTAAAATGCAGGTGAGATAAAAACTGTGGATATGATGTTCTTGAACAAGAATGATTTATAATTGTTTGCAAGCCTCTTTTGTTGTAATTATAATTTGTCATTCAGATCCAATTGATTATTTTTCATTGTATTTTTATTTATTTATTGAATCATTGTTTCCTGTAAAAATAGAGATGATTCCTAATGAGCCTCAACCTAACTCTTTAATGCTCTTTCAAATTAAAAACAAACGTTGATGATTCAAAGTAAACACTCCCACCTCTCCACCATCCCTTCTCAGCATCAGTCCATTTTCTATACTAATAAAAGGCAATGTCTGTGTGTCAATGAGTGTCTCCTCCATTACTCCAAAACCATAAAATCGAGCAGCCTGAAACTTTGCATGCATACGAAGAAAACTCCAAGGAAGTGCAAGAGTGAAATTAGGTGTTTAGGTTAACGAGAACACCCCTTTTGAAGATAATTAAGGCCTTATTTAACTATATCCTTCATTAGGTGATCCTCGGCCACCTAACTCTCTGGGGTCTCAAGGTATTTCCTGGGTAACTTTGCTGGGGTCTGAAGCTGCCATGTTTTATGGTCTGCTCAACCATGCCTTACCGATGAACAGGCCGCAATGATTTCTTAATGATAAAGTTGTTATCACTTTCCTCACTCATATGTAAAATATTTCCCACTCCCCCCGCCCCCCCCCTGCCCAACCCCCCCAAAAATATAACGAAATAAGTACTCGGAATCATACTACATTCCATCGATTCCTTGAAAAAAATTACTCGGAGTGGATTACAAAATTCCCGGAATTGCCCATCACGAACAGCAGTTGGATTTGTCAGTGCATGCATGTGTAGTGGAAAGGCCCTATTGCCAAGGATAAAAGGACGGATATCGGCTGCAGTTACTCAGACAAATTATCCATGCCGAAACACTGTCGTGGCCAAAAATATTGGCACCCTTGCACTTTTTTTCAAATAACTCACAATTTTCTCCAAAAATAAGTTGAAATTGATAAAAAAATATTTGGTCTTCACAATTCTTTATTTCACTGTTAATATTACAGAACCTTTGTTTTTGATTCAGAACTTAATATATCCTTTTAAATCAGTAAAATAAAAATAAATGGCATTGATAAAATTATTAACACCCTCGATTTAATATTTGTATCACAGCCTTTGGACAAAATAACTGCAGTCAAGCGCTTCCTGTATCCATGAATGAGCTTCGTTAACACCTCTCTACTGGCAGTTTGGTCCACTCTTCTTGTGCAAACTGCTCCAGTTCTCCCAGATTTGAAGTGTGCCTTCTCCCAACTGCTGTTTTCAGATCTCCCCACAGGTGCTCATTGGATTTAAATCTGAACTCATTGCTGGCCACCAAAGAACAGTTCAGCATTTTGTCTTGAACCATTCCTGGTTGCTTTTTGAAGTGTGTTTGGGGTCATTGTCTTGTGCAAGACCCATGACCTTCAATGGAGACCAAGCGTTCTGACACAGGGTTGAACATTGCGCTCCAAAATTCCTCCTTGGTAATCTCCTGATTTCATGACGCCATACACACATTTAAGGGACTCAGTGCCAGAGGCAGCACAGCAACCCCAAAATATCACTGAACCTCGTCCATCTTTGATTGTAGGGAAAGTGTTCTTTTCTTTGAAGGCTTCATTTTGTTTTGTGTAAACATAGAGATGATGTGCTTTTCCACACAAATTTATCAACACCACACAAATTTATCAACACTGCAACAATTTATTAACACCGTACCAATTTATCAACATCACACCAATTTATCAAGACCACACAAATTTATCAACACTGCAACAATTTATTAACACAGTACCAATTTATCAACACCACACCATCAATGAACACTTCACCAATTTATCAACCTGCACAAATTTATCAACACCGGAGAAATTTATCAACGCCACACCAATTTAACAAGAATGTACCAATTTATTTACACTTCACCAATTTATTTACACTTCACCAATTTATCAACACTGCACCAATTTATGAACACTGAACCAATTTATCAACGCTGCACCAATTTATTAATACCACACCAATTTATCAACACCGCACCAATTTATTAACACCGCACCAATTTATCAACACTGCACCAATTTAATAACACCGCACCAATTTATCAACACTGCACCAATTTATTAACACCGCACCAATTTATCAACACTGCACCAATTTATTAACACCACACCAATTTATCAACACTGCACCAATTTATTAACACCACACCAATTTTTCAACACTGCACCAATTTATGAACACTGCACCAATTTATTAACACAACACCAACTTATCAACACTGCACCAATTTATTAACACCACACCAATTTATGAACACTGCACCAATTTATTAACACAACACCAATTTATCAACACTGCACCAATTTATGCAAACAGCACCAATTTATTAACACCGCACCAATTTATCAACACTGCACCAATTTATTAACACCACACCAATTTATCAACACTGCACCAATTTATTAACACCACACCAATTTTTCAACACTGCACCAATTTATGAACACTGCACCAATTTATTAACACAACACCAACTTATCAACACTGCACCAATTTATTAACACCACACCAATTTATGAACACTGCACCAATTTATTAACACAACACCAATTTATCAACACTGCACCAATTTATGAAAACAGCACCAATTTATTAACACCACACCAATTTATCAACACTGCACCAATTTAATAACACCGCACCAATTTATCAACACTGCACCAATTTATTAACACCACACCAATTTATCAACACTGCACCAATTTATTAACAGCACACCAATTTATCAACACCACACCAATTTATTAACACAACACCAATTTATCAACAATGCACCAATTTATTAACACCACACCAATTTATCAACAATGCACCAATTTATTAACACAACACCAATTTATCAACACCGGACCAATTTATCAACGCCACAGCAATTTATCAACAATGCACCAATTTATTTACACTTCACCAATTTATCAATACCGCACCAATTTATTAAGACTGTACCAATTTATGAACACCGCACCAATTTATGAAGACTGTACCAATTTATGAACACCGCACCAATTTATTAACACCGCACCAATTTATCAACAATGTACAAATTTATTAACACCGCACCAATTTATCAACAATGTACAAATTTATTAACACCGCACCGATTTATCAACACTGTACCAATTTATCAACACTGTACCAATTTATCAACACTGTACCAACAACACCAATTTATCAACACCGGACCAATTTATCAACGCCACACCAATTTATTAAGACTGTACCAATTTATGAACACCTCACCAATTGATTAACACTGCACTTATTTATCAACAATGTACAAATTTATTAACACCACACAAATTTATCAACACCACACCAATTTATCAACACTGTACCAATTTATCAACACTGTACCAATTTATCAACAATGTACCAATTTATCAACAATGTACCGATTTATCAACAATGCATCAATTTATCAACAATGTACCAATTTATTCACACCACACCAATTTATCAACACTGTACCAATTTATCAACACTGTACCAATTTATCAACAATGCATCAATTTATCAACAATGTACCAATTTATTGACACTGTACCAATTTATCAACAATGTACAAATTTATTAACACCACACCAATTTATCAACACTGTCCCAATTTATTAACACCACACCAATTTATCAACAATGCATAAATTTATCAACAATGTACCAATTTATTGACACTGTACCAATTTATTAACACCGCACCAATTTATCAACACTGCACCAATTTATTAACACCACACCAATTTATCAACACTGCACCAATTTATTAACACCACACCAAATTTTCAACACTGCACCAATTTATGAACACTGCACCAATTTAACACAACACCAATTTATCAACACTGCACCAATTTATTAACACCACACCAACTTATCAACACTGCACCAATTTATGAACACTGCACCAATTTATTAACACAACACCAATTTATCAACACTGCACCAATTTATGAAAACAGCACCAATTTATTAACACCACACCAATTTATCAACACTGCACCAATTTAATAACACCGCACCAATTTATCAACACTGCACCAATTTATTAACACCACACCAATTTATCAACACTGCACCAATTTATTAACAGCACACCAATTTATCAACACCACACCAATTTATTAACACAACACCAATTTATCAACAATGTACCAATTTATTAACACCACACCAATTTATCAACAATGCACCAATTTATTAACACAACACCAATTTATCAACACCGGACCAATTTATCAATGCCACACCAATTTATCAACACCACACCAATTTATGAAGACTGTACCAATTTATTAACACCGCACCAATTTATTAACACCGCACCAATTTATCAACAATGTACAAATTTATTAACACCGCACCAATTTATCAACAATGTACAAATTTATTAACACTGCACCAATTTATCAACAATGTACAAATTTATTAACACCGCACCGATTTATCAACACTGTACCAATTTATCAACAATGGACAAATTTATTAACACTGCACCAATTTATCAACAATGTTCAAATTTATTAACACCACACCAATTTATCAACACTGTTCCAATTTATCAACACTGTACGAACAACACCAATTTATCAACACCACACCAATTTATCAACAATGCACCAATTTATTTACACTTCACCAATTTATTAACACTGCACCAATTTATTAAGACTGTACCAATTTATGAACACTGCACCAATTGATTAACACTGCACCAATTTATCAACAATGTACAAATTTATTAACACCACACAAATTTATCAACACCACACCAATTTATCAACACTGTACCAATTTATCAACACTGTACCAATTTATCAACACTGTACCAATTTATCAACAATGTACCAATTTATCAACACTGTACCGATTTATCAACAATGCATCAATTTATCAACAATGTACCAATTTATTGACACTGTACCAATTTATCAACACTGTACCAATTTATCAACAATGCATCAATTTATCAACAATGTACCAATTTATTGACACTGTACCAATTTATCAACAATGTACAAAATAATTAACACCACACCAATTTATCAACACTGTACCAATTTATTAACACCACACCAATTTATCAACAATGCATCAATTTATCAACAATGCACCAATTTATTGACACTGTACCAATTTATCAACAATGTACAAAATAATAAACACCACACCAATTTATCAACAATGTACAAATTTATTAACACTGTACCAATTTATCAACAATGTACCAATTTATTAACACCACACCAATTTATCAACAATGTACAAATTTATTAACACAACACCAATTTATCAACAATGCACCAATTTATTAACACAACACCAATTTATCAACGCACACAAATTTATCAACAATGCACCAATTTATTTACACTTCACCAATTTATCAACACTGCACCAATTTATGAAAACTGTACCAATTAATTAAAACTGTACCAATTTATGAACACCGCACCAATTTATTAAGACTGTACCAATTTATGAACACTGCACCAATTTATTAAGACTGTACCAATTTATGAACACTACACCAACTTATTAAGACTGTACCAATTTATGAACACTGCACCAATTTAAGACTGCACCAATTTATGAACACTGCACCAATTTATTAACACCGCACCAATTTATCAACAATGTACAAATTTATTAACACCGCACCAATTTATCAACAATGTACAGATTTATTAACACCGCACCAATTTTTCAACACTGTACCAATTTAACAACAATGTACAAATTTATCAACACAACACCAATTTATCAACAATGCACCAATTTATTAACACAACACCAATTTATCAACACCGGACCAATTTATCAACGCCACAACAATTTATCAACAAGGCACCAATTTATTTACACTTCACCAATTTATTAACACTGCACCAATTTATCAACACTACACAAATTTATCAACAATGTACCAAATTATTAAACACCACACAAATTTATCAACAATGTACCAATTTATTAAACACCACACTAATTTATCAACAATGTACCAATTTATCAACACCACACTAATTTATCAACAATGTACCAATTTATCAACACTGAACCAATTTATCAACACTGCACCAATTTATCAACAATGCATCAATTTATCAACAATGCACCAATTTATTAACACTTCACCAATTTATCAACAATGTATCAATTTATCAACACCACACTAATTTATCAACAATGTACCAATTTATTGACCCTGTGCCAATTTATCAACAATGCACCAATTTCTCAACAATGTACAAATTTATTAACACCACACTAATTTATCAACACTGTACCAATTTATCAACACTATACCAATTTATCAACACCACACTAATTTATCAACAATGTACCAATTTATTGACCCTGTACCAATTTATCAACAATGCACCAATTTCTCAACAATGTACGAATTTATTAACACCACACCAATTTATCAACAATGTACCAATTTATCAACAATGCATCATTTATCAACAATGCACCAATTTATCAACACTACACAAATTTATCAACAATGTACCAATTTATTAAACACCACACAAATTTATCAACAATGTACCAATTTATTAAACACCACACTAATTTATCAACAATGTACCAATTTATCAACACTGTGCCAATTTATCAACAATGCATCAATTTATCAACAATGCACCAATTTATTAACACTTCACCAATTTATCAACAATGTACCAATTTATAAACACCACACTAATTTATCAACAATGTACCAATTTATTGACACTGTACCAATTTATCAACAACGCACCAATTTATCAACAATGTACAAATTTATTAACACCACACCAATTAATCAACACTGTAACAATTTATCAACACCACACTAATTTATCAACAATGTACCAATTTATCAACATTGTACCAATTTATCAACACTGTACCAATTTATCAACACCACACTAATTTATCAACACCACACTAATTTATCAACAATGTACCAATTTATCAACATTGTCCCAATTTATCAACACTGTGCCAATTTATCAACAATGCATCAATTTATCAACAATGTACCAATTTATTAACACTTCACCAATTTATCAACAATGTACTAATTTATCAACACCACACTAATTTATCAACAATGTACAAATTTATCAACACCACACCAATTAATCAACACTGTACCAATTTATCAACACCACACTAATTTATCAACAATGTACCAATTTATCAACATTGTACCAATTTATCAACACTGTGCCAATTTATCAACAATGCATCAATTTATCAACAATGTACCAATTTATTAACACTTCACCAATTTATCAACAATGTACTAATTTATCGACACCACACTAATTTATCAACAATGTACAAATTTATTAACACCGCACTAATTTATCAACAATGTACAAATTTATTAACACCGCACCAATTTATCAACAATGTACAAATTTATTAACACCACACCAATTTATCAACACTGTACCAATTTATCAACACTGTACCAATTTATCAACAATGTACCAATTTATCAACACTGTACCAATTTATCAACACTGTGCCAATTTATCAACAAATGCATCAATTTATTAACACTTCACCAATTTATCAACACTGCACCAATTTATCAACAATGTACAAATTTATTAACACCACACCAATTTATCAACAATGTACCAATTTATCAACACTGTACCAATTTATCAACACTGTACCAATTTATCAACAATGCATCAATTTATCAACAATGTACCAATTTATCAACACCACACTAATTTATCAACACTGTGCCAATTTATCAACAATGCATCAATTTATCAACAATGCACCAATTTATTTACACTTCACCAATTTATCAACAATGTACCAATTTATAAACACCACACTAATTTATCAACAAGGTACCAATTTATTGACACTGTACCAATTTATCAACAATGCTCCAATTTATCAACAATGTACAAATTTATTAACACCACACCAATTTATCAACAATGCATCAATTTATCAACAACGCACCAATTTATTAACACTTCACCAATTTATCAACAATGTACCAATTAACCAACACCACACTAATTTATCAACAATGTACCGATTTATTGACACTGTACCAATTTATCAACAATGCCCCAATTTATCAACAATGCACCAATTTATCAACACTACACCAATTTATCAACAATGTACCAATTTATTAAACACCACACTAATTTATCAACAATGTACCAATTTATCAACACCACACTAATTTATCAACAATGTACCAATTTATCAACACCACACTAATTTATCAACAATGTACCAATTTATTGACACTGTACCAATTTATCAACAATGTACCAATTTATCAACACTGCACCAATTTATCAACAATGTACCAATTTATCAACACTGCACCAATTTATCAACAATGCATCAATTTATCAACAATGCACCAATTTATTAACACTTCACCAATTTATCAACAATGTACCAATTTATCAACACCACACTAATTTATCAACAATGTACCAATTTATCAACACCACACTAATTTATCAACAATGCACCAATTTATCAACAACGCACCCATTTATCAACAATGTACCAATTTATTAACACTTCACCAATTTATCAACAATGTACCAATTTATCAACACCACACTAATTTATCAACAATGCACCAATTTATTAACACTTCACCAATTTATCAACAATGTACCAATTTATCAACACCACACTAATTTATCAACAATGTACCAATTTATCAACACCACACTAATTTATCAACAATGCACCAATTTATCAACAATGCACCAATTTATCAACAATGTACTAATTTATTAACACCACTAATTTATCAACAATGTACCAATTTATCAACACCACACTAATTTATGAACAACGCACCAATTTATCAACAATATACCAATTTATTAACACTTCACCAATTTATCAACAATGTACCAATTTATCAACACCACAGTAATTTATCAACAATGCACCAATTTATTAACACTTCACCAATTTATCAACAATGTACCAATTTATCAACACCACACTAATTTATCAACAATGCACCAATTTATTAACACTTCACCAATTTATCAACAATGTACCAATTTATCAACACCACACTAATTTATAAACAATGTACCAATTTATCAACACCACACTAATTTATTAACAATGCACCAATTTATGAACACCTCACCAATTTATGAAAAATGTACTAATTTATTAACACCACTAATTTATCAACAATGTACCAATTTATCAACACCACACTAATTTATCAACAATGTACCAATTTATCAACACCACACTAATTTATCAACAATGCACCAATTTATCAACAACGCACCCATTTATCAACAATGTACCAATTTATTAACACTTCACCAATTTATCAACAATGTACCAATTTATCAACACCACACTAATTTATCAACAATGCACCAATTTATTAACACTTCACCAATTTATCAACAATGTACCAATTTATCAACACCACACTAATTTATCAACAATGTACCAATTTATCAACACCACACTAATTTATCAACAATGCACCAATTTATCAACAATGCACCAATTTATCAACAATGTACTAATTTATTAACACCACTAATTTATCAACAATGTACCAATTTATCAACACCACACTAATTTATGAACAACGCACCAATTTATCAACAATATACCAATTTATTAACACTTCACCAATTTATCAACAATGTACCAATTTATCAACACCACAGTAATTTATCAACAATGCACCAATTTATTAACACTTCACCAATTTATCAACAATGTACCAATTTATCAACACCACACTAATTTATCAACAATGCACCAATTTATTAACACTTCACCAATTTATCAACAATGTACCAATTTATCAACACCACACTAATTTATCAACAATGTACCAATTTATCAACACCACACTAATTTATTAACAATGCACCAATTTATGAACACCTCACCAATTTATGAAAAATGTACTAATTTATTAACACCACTAATTTATCAACAATGTACCAATTTATCAACACCACACTAATTTATGAACAATGCACCAATTTATTAACAATGCACCAATTTATTAACACTTCACTAATTTATCAACAATGTACCAATTTATTAACACTTCACCAATTAATCAAGACCAAAAATGCAAAATGTTTCTTTTTTCTCTGTCGTTATTTTTCTCTCAGGGGAGGGGGAGGGGGCACGTGTGATGATGGTCATGGGTAAGAACCACACAACATCAACTGCACAACATCCCTTGAGGAGACCTCCACAAAAAGCACTTCCGTGCACATGCACACAATCACCCATCAGTGCTTCAGCTGCCTTTCAGTCCTGCCAACATCCCTGTACCCTTCTGTCCCCATAATATAAACCTTTATTCATCCGAATTATTAATGGGTTTTGCATCAAGAAACAACTAGCAGAACGAAGAACGAGTTCATCAAATACGCGATAAATTTGTTGAATAGAGAATGGAATGGATATGAAAATCGATTTTAAAAAATCAACATTCTGCTTATTCATGTACAGTTGATGTCGGCCATGGCAGCAAGGTTAGTGGCAGTACAGCACTCTGAGGTATTCTAATTACGTCTTATTCGCGATTTAAACTGAATAACGATCCAAGATTGTTTATTATTAATAATTTTTATATTTTTCTCGTTCGTGTTGTTACAGAAAGGCAGTGACCAGGGTTTTCAGATGAACGCGTCGTTTATTTAAAATGAAGATGTGAATTCGCGCCTTGGTTGCCCTCTCGGGGTTCTCTTCACGATCATCTCTTCGGACGTCCGTCGAACGTTCAGGTTCGTGTAACGTTGCAATTTACTTTGTGATCACATGGAAACAAGAAAAGAACGTCGAACACGATATTCGTGATACTTTATGGTCCGAACTCGACTCGTTGGACAATCACGACCAGAGTTAAACCATGAACAAATCGGCACTTCACCACAACCAGGACCGGCGCTTGGACGAGCTCACACGTGATGCACCTTCGTTTTGGCAAATTGTCTCGTTCGGTGCATGGGACAAGGATTACCTGGCATTGGGGCCCACGAAGTGGAGATTCCCTCCGGAGCAGAGCTCGCAGAGTGGGGATGCCCCCCGTGGCAGAGCTCGCGGAGTGGGGATGCCCCCCGTGGCAGAGCTCGCGGAGTGGGGATGCCCCCCGTGGCAGAGCTCGCGGAGTGGGGATGCCCCCCGTGGCAGAGCTCGCGGAGTGGGGATGCCCCCCGTGGCAGAGCTCGCGGAGTGGGGATGCCCCCCGTGGCAGAGCTCGCGGAGTGGGGATGCCCCCCGTGGCAGAGCTCGCGGAGTGGGGATGCCCCCCGTGGCAGAGCTCGCGGAGTGGGGATGCCCCCCGTGGCAGAGCTCGCGGAGTGGGGATGCCCCCCGTGGCAGAGCTCGCGGAGTGGGGATGCCCCCCGTGGCAGAGCTCGCGGAGTGGGGATGCCCCCCGTGGCAGAGCTCGCGGAGTGGGGATGCCCCCCGTGGCACAGCTCGCGGAGTGGGGATGCCCCCCGTGGCACAGCTCGCGGCGTGGGGATGCCCCCCGTGGCACAGCTCGCGGAGTGGGGATGCCCCCCGTGGCACAGCTCGCGGAGTGGGGATGCCCCCCGTGGCACAGCTCGCGGAGTGGGGATGCCCGCCCGCGGAGTGGGGATGACCCCCGTGGCACAGCTCGCGGAGTGGGGATGCCCCCCGTGGCACAGCTCGCGGAGTGGGGATGCCCCCCGTGGCACAGCTCGCGGAGTGGGGATGCCCCCCGTGGCAGAGCGCGCGGAGTGGGGATGCCCCCCGTGGCAGAGCGCGCGGAGTGGGGATGCCCCCCGTGGCAGAGCGCGCGGAGTGGGGATGCCCCCCGTGGCAGAGCGCGCGGAGTGGGGATGCCCCCCGTGGCAGAGCGCGCGGAGTGGGGATGCCCCCCGTGGCAGAGCGCGCAGAGTGGGGATGCCCCCCCCATGGCAGAGCTCGCGGAGTGGGGATGCCCCCCATGCACATCCCTTTGTCCAGCAGGAAAAACACGATTGGCACACTAATACAGCCGGTACGTGCTTGTAGGAAGGTCCCAGCATCAATCCCAACGTCGTGTGAATCTGCTATTGGATAGCATTTGATTGAGAATGCAAACTGTGCTGCACATTATAATGTGGATGCATTCAAGATATTGAGTGGAGGATGAAGTATAACATATCTCCCAATACCAGAAGCGACATTTATCTATTCCCCGGACCCCATGTTTTGTCGGCAAAAAGAGTTTGTCCACTCGCTTTGCTTATTTGTGCAAAGAAGAAGAGGAACACGAACTCGTCTCACAATCGCACATATTGATGAAGAGGATTCTGCAACAGTCTGAGGGGCTCCGCCTCAGACTCTGCAACCTCCAATTGGAGAGCTGGACACTGAACACTCTCCTCCCACCTTGACGTTGGGAGGTGATGACTCATCAGAAGAGAACGTCCAATCATAATTGACTGTCGATGGCGTCTCTTTGACTGTTCTTCTTCCTTACCTCATTCAATTTGTGCAAATTTTACCTGAAGAGAGCACAACAAAAGCTTTGTGGTTTTCTTTTTAGTCTCTTTTTTGGTGATGTCCTTCAAAATGTCTGTTTGTCTTTTCATATATATATATATATATATATATATATATATATATATATATATATATATATATATATATATATATATATATATATATATATATATATATATATATATAATACAAGCCTGGTGTTGGCTTAGTGGTTAGGGTGGTGGCTTGGGATTCCAGGGTCCTGAGTTCAAGCCCCTTTGGGCCACTGAATTAATACACCAGGGGTTGACTCAGCCTGTCATCCTTCCGAGGTCGGCGAAATGAGTACCAGTATACTGGGCCGGTGTATACCCCGGTTGAAATAGGTGTACCATATCCCTGTGTCGTAAGAGGCGACCAGGGTTGCGTCAGGAAGGGCTTCCGGTGTAAAACATGTGCCAAATCACTATGCGGATCATACGGATGATCCGCTGTGGCGACCCCGAACGGGAGCAGCCGAAAGAAAAAGAAGATATATATATATATATATATATATATATATATATATATATATATATATATATATATATATATATATATATATATATATATATATATATATATATATTGTTGCGGAAATTCGCAAACTACCATTCAGGTCTCGGTGCCCACCAGACGTCGACTGGCGTTCAAGGCTGTTGGCGAGTGGGTGCACGGCAAGGCTGGGTGCTGGCGCTGGACGGGACACGCACGCACACATTTCAGGACGTTTTCACTTCACGGATGACTATTCTCTGGCGAGCGAGACGAATCTTATTCCCCCCCCCCCCCCCCACACCCTGATGATCTGCTGGGTACCCTTGTCTGTGTATAGTTGTAAGTAAGTCAACCCCAGATAAGCATCTGCTCTCTGTCTCTTTCCTGTCATTTTGATTGATTTTGCCTGATTAATTATTCAGTTCGATTGCTTTGGAATTTATTCATTTATCTACCTCAGAAAATGAAAAATTCTTTTTATTTATTTATTTTATTATTAATAAATCATTTGTCGACTTCCAACCTGTCCGTGTTTGTCCTTTTCTTCCATTGGTCTAGCATTGTCCGAACCTCGATAGATTGGGAGGGAATTACCACAGATTTGACCAAAAATCGTCGGCACGCACTAGCGGTTAAAACGCTCTGCTGCCCTAAAGGCCCGGTCACACCTTGACGTTTTAGCCAACGTATGCCGATTTTTGAATTTTTTTTCTAAAACGCTGGCACACGTTGAATACGTTATGGGTAAGTTTTGATAACATTGAGAGCACGCTGGCATACGTCGTAGTACATTGCCATACGTCGTAGTACATTGCCATACGTCGTAGTACGTTGCCATACGTCGTTGTACGTTGGCTTTAAACGTTGTACTTTTCGGTTGTCCTCAAATTTTTTCATGCTTGAAATTTCACGACGTATGCCGGCGTATGACTCACACGTTCCGCTACGCTGGCCACAAGTTGTATGCACGGTCTGCGATCGTTGACAGACGTCAACACATGCTACTTGTAAGATAATCATAAGTTGAGACGCGCCGAGGTAATGTTTAGCGTACCCGAAACCTATTTCTAACCTATGATTAACGTGTTGTTGGCACGTTACGCGATCGTTGCCACACGTCGACAGACGTTACTTTTAAGTTACTCATAGGCTGAAAGACGTCGGTATAATGGATCGTCCTTGCCTCAGCGTCCACGGCCACGGCCAGGACACTTATTTGCAGCATTCTTCAAACTTTTCTTCGGCATGACGAGGATGTTCACACTTCGATGTCTAGCTTGGCTATGATTCCAATTGTCCATCGGCAGCGTCTATTTAAAATAGTCGAGTTTGAGCGTTTTAACACGTTCAGAAGAAACGTTTCAAATTTCCAAACCCCAGCGTCAAAAACAAACAAAAAAACAAAAAACAAAGGCGAGTGACAGCAATTTAAGTCGTTCATTGTAAACAATGAAACTAGTTGAGTGGTACTGTTTAAAAGTCGTTGAGTGTAAAAAAAAAAATCCAATTGTTGAGCGCAAGCGTCTACTTTCAATAGTGGAGATGCAGCCATTTAAATCGTTGAGTGGCAGCCTATGAACCTACCCGTGGACACGCGGACGCAAGGACGATCCATCATAACCCACACCCTCCCCCTCACACCCACCTACTACTGCCAACATGAACAAACTACTACTAATACTAATACTAATAGTAATACTGATACTGATACTGTTACTGCTGACATTGACATCTACTCAAAAAGGACTCGAAAACACTGTTGGGTTCCCCTTTTATGAACACCATTTTTATATACCAATTCCCAAAACCGCTGGGAACACGTCTTTATATGGCAGTTGTAACTTACAAACACGTTCATTTATTTTTTTTGTCGACCGGAAGACGTCATTGGAATACGTCTACATACGTCGATGTGTGTTGGGGCTACGTAAAGAATTGGTTCAAAGCACGTCAAACATAAGTTAGAAATAAGTTTCGCGTAAAAAAGACATTACCACGACGTGTTTCGACTTATGAGTAGCTTATAAGTAGCCTTTGTGGACGTGTGTAAGCGTCCACATATCGTGTGTAAAACTTATCCTCATCACATGTGAACGTGTGTCATACGCTGAGTACGTCGTAAAATTTTGAACGTTCAAAATTTCTTGACGTACTCTACTTACTACGACTTATGATAGCGTATTTAGCATTCTACTCACGCATACCAAACTTACCCATACCGTATTCGACGTGCCCCAACGTTTTAGACACACTTTTTGTTACGTCGGCATACGCTGGCAAGATCGCCAAGGTGTGACCCCGATTTTGACCCTTCCATTTCTACGGCAGTTATGATTCGAATCGTTGTGCGTCAGCCTTTTAATAGCCTACGCCACGTGATCGTCGGCGATGCGTGCAACGCGCTATGCCTAAGTTAGACTATCGTTGGGCATCGGTTGTGTAGGCCGACAACAGGTTCAGCATTCGTTGGTATAAGTTATCTATAACACAACGAAACGTTCTGTGTAGTTACCAATGCGTTATACATAAGACCAAGTCGCTATGAATACGTCCGAATCTTTAAAAAAAAACATCAAAAGTTCAACGTAAGCCAGCATTTTACATAAATTTTAACACGTTGCCATCGCTGGCTAAAACGTCAAGGTGTGACCGGGCCTTAATTAAAATCTAATCAAATAACATTGGTGCTTTGCCGAGGGCACGCTCCCCACTCGGGTAACCACGTGACCTCTAGTTAAACAGAATAATTAGATGGCGGACACTGGAACTCATAGTTGACTGGGTGGCGTTCGTGGTTTTAAAACAACCCACCGTACCACAACGCTAATTGTGAGCGGTGGCCCCAGGTCCGTTTCTTCCGAGGACAACCGGGGATTAATCCCTGAGTGACAAGCTGGTGTCTCGGTACCCATGGCCACAACAATATATATATATATATATATATATATATATATATATATATATATATATATATATATATATATATATATATATATATATATATATATATATATATATATATACACAGCTCTGGAAAAAAATAAGAGACCACTCCAAAAAAGTTTTAAATCAGCATCTCTTCATGTATAGTAGCCATTCCATTCCAGTGTCTGTTGAATTCCAACACAGGCACACCTCATTCTACTTAGTGAGGTACTGATTAGGTGATCACCTGAACCGAATCTTATTTGACAAGGAAAAGTATAAAAACCACTGCTGTGGTCATCACTATCCTCTTGCAATAGGACCAGCTGGATGGCAAAAACAGTGCCAGTAGTACCTCAAAAGTAATTGGATTCAAAAAAATAACTATTGACCATGCCAAAAGAGTTGAAAAGAAAAGTTTTGAGTGAGGAAAAGAAGGGTTCAATTCTGGCTTTTCTGGCAGAGGGATACGGTGAGCCTCACGTTGCTTCCATCCTTAAAATTTCAAAGACGGCGGTTCATAAGAACAAGGTCAAGCAGCAGACATTGGGGACAACAAAGCTACAGACTGGCAGAGGGCGAAAACGACTTTCCACTGACCGCGATGACCGCCAACTCATTTGAATGTCACTCAACAACCACAGGATGACATCAAGTGACAGACAAAAATAATTGCAAACGGCAGCTGGGGTGAAGTGCACGGCGAGGACGGTTCGAAACAGGCTCCTAGGGGCAGGGCTGAAGTCATGCAAAGCTAGAAAAATGCTCTTCATCAATGCGAAGCAGAGAAGAGCCAGGCTGAGGTTTTGAAAAGACCATAAGGATTGGACCGGAGAGGGCATGAGTAAGGTCATCTTCTCTGATGAGTCTAATTTTCAGCTTTGCCTAACACCTAGTCGTCTAATGGTTAGACGGAGACCTGAAGAGGCCTACAAGCCACAGTGTCTCACACTCACTGTGAAATTTGGTGGAGGATCGGTGATGATCTGGGGGTTCTTCAGTAAGGCTGGAATCAGGCAGATTTATCTTTGTGAAGGACTCATGAATCAAGCCACGTACAAGGTTGTCCTGGAAGAACACTTGCTTCCTTCTGCTCTGACAATGTTCCCCAACTCTGAGGATTGGTTTTTCCAGCAGGACAATGCTCCATGCCACACAGCCAGGTCAATCAAGGTGTGGATGGAGGACCATCAGATCAAGACCCTGTCATGGCCAGCCCAATCTCCAGACCTGAACCCCATTGAAAACCTCCGGAATGTGATCAAGAGGAAGATGGATGGTCATAAGCCATCAAACAAAGCCGAGCTGCTTGAATTTTTGCACCAGGAGTGGCATAAAGTCACCCAACAGCAATGCGAAAGACTGGTGGAGAGCATGCCAAGACGCATGAAAGCTGTGATTGAAAATCAGGGTTATTTCACAAAATATTGATTTCTGTACTCTTCCTAAGTTAAAAATTAGTATTGTGTTTAAAAAACACAATACTAATTTGTGTGTAAAAAACAAAACAAAAAAAAAAACAACAAAAAAAACAATATGAACTTATTTTGTTTGTATTATTTGAGGTCTGAAAACACTGAATCTTTGTTGTTATTTTGACCAGTTGTCATTTTCTGCAAATAAATGCTCTAAATGACAATATTTTTATTCGGAATTTGGGAGAAATGTTGACAGTAGTTTATGGAATAAAACAAAAATGTTCATTTCACTCAAACACATACCTATAAATAGTAAAACCAGAAAAACTGATAATTTTGCAGTGGTCTCTTAATTTTTTCCAGAGCTGGATATATATATATATATATATATATATATATATATATATATATATATATATATATATATATATATATATATATATATATATATATATATATATATATATATTGTTGCGAATTCGCGCCCGCCGGCGTGCGAACGCCACATAACTGGAATCGCAGCACGTCGCCCACTGGATGGACAATTCTGTCGTGACCCTCTCGGACCAACGCCGTAGCTAGTCATGGGTGGGCCTTTCGACCTCACCACAATCGTGCCAATCGGCCACCCGCGTAGGATAGGGTTGTTCGCCAAACTCGACCTACCTAAGTACCCACGTAGATGGTAAACCGGGCGATTGTACCTCGCCACAGGTCGACTCCGGACACGAGCCGCTTGGGCGGCCCGTTCCGTACTATCGGGATAACCGAGCGGTGTTATTGTCGACCTGGACGGTTCAGATTAAGTACCGGGATGTTGCACCCACTATGAACCCCTTACGTGAAGCAGGATGGAGAGTCAATTAAAAGGAAGGAGACGAAGCGAAACGGGCACAGTTCAACATGCAAGCACTTTATTACGCGACACACGGAAAGCACGTATATATACAGCCATACACAAAAAGCAAATGTAATACAACCGACTAATGCATACACACGGCAACACTTACACAGTTTTACTTCACAGACGGTGCCAACATACATTTACACAAAAGCAAAAGAAAGAAGCCACCCTCACAGACAAGGAGGCAGACAAGCCCGTAGGCCAAATGTGCGCGGGACCTAGAGGAGCGGCTCGGTCCGCGAGACCGGGGAGGTCTTACTCGCGTTCTCGTGACGCGTTTGCGGGCAAGCCGCAAAGTGTCCGCGCTGCTGTGCCCCGACTCCGGGCCCCTGGCGTGCTTGTTGGCACCACGTTTGGGGTGGGGGAGGAACAGGGCCCCCTTTTGCACAATCTCAGCATGGGGGAAAGGGAAGTTGTTGATGCCCTGGGGGTGGGGAGTGGCTGGCTGAATTGGGTCCCGTGATGAGACGAGCGATCCCCCACACCGCAGCCTCATCGCCGACTGCCGTCCTCCTGGCCTCGGACCCGAGCTCCTCTGCCCCGACCAGCCGCCCGCAGCTCCACCGCGCGCACTCGACTCAACTCCACCAACGCGACGCTCCTTGTCTCCAAAAGCAACTTCTTGAAGACACACTCTCCTTCCAGTTCCACACTCTCCTCCTCGCTCAACTCCAGCCCCGAGTCGCCTTCCGCTCGCACCTTTATAGCGCTCAGGAGGCGCCGATATGCAAATTCCCGGATCAGGATGCGATTGGAGACGAAGACAGCTGTCCACACTCAATCAATCAGACTCCAACCTCTCCACAATGGGCAAGACCAGAGAGCTGTCTCAGGACATCAGGGACAAAATTGTAGACTTGCACAAGGCTGGGATTGGCTACAGGACAATAGGCAAGCAGCTTGGTGAGAAGGCAACAACTGTTGGCGCAATTATTAGAAAATGGAAGAAGTTCAAGATAACAATCAATCTCCCTCGGTCTTGGGCTCCATGCAAGATCTCACCTCGTGGAGCCTCAATGATCATGAGAAAGGTGAGGGATCAGCCCAGAACTACACGGCAGGACCTGCTCAATGACCTGAAGAGAGCTGGGACCACAGTATCAAAGAAAACCATAAGTAACACACTACGCCGTCATGGATTAAAATCCTGCAGCGCACGCAAGGTCCCTCTGCTCAAGCCAGCGCATGTCCAGGCCCGTCAGAAGTTTGCCAATGACCATCTGGATGATCCAGAGGAGGAATGGGAGAAGGTCATGTGGTCTGATGAGACCAAAATAGAGCTTTCT
>NC_140966.1:109096309-109121309 GCF_056783735.1 Eptatretus burgeri | reverse complement strand
AAGAAGTCCCTGAAGACCCCAAAGACCCTGAAGATCCAAAGGACCCAAAAGACCCTGAAGACCCAAACCAAACGATATTTAAGACCCTTCAGACCACTTCGACCTTAACACCATAACACACCCATCAGACGGATGAGACAGCTTCGACTCGGGGGTCTTAACCTGTGGTCCATCGACTCCTTTGGGGCCGTGGATGGGCTTCAGGGGGTCCGTGAACCAGGCGCATAAAAATATTTAAAATTTATTTTCGTTAGCTTTTTATATAAAGTTTTATTTTTTGTCAATGTACAGGATGTTATGTACTGTACTTATTCTTGCTTACTGAAGACTAGTATATCTGAAAGGTAGGTTGAAATGGGATGCTACTGAATGTTCACAGTCAGGTACCATACAGTTGTCATCATCGCCAAGTTATGACTTCTAGAATAGTTCTCGTCGATAGAAATTGAAGAAAATGTACCCTGCTCCAGATTTTAGCGCTGGCCACTCGACCTTGTGTTTACAGTTTGGTTTTGTCGTCTGCATGACCGCCACCCAGTGCCACTCCATAATTAAGTGCTTATTTCTCACTTTCCACGGCTTGTCATGACTCAGGAATCTTCTCATATACTGTTGAGGTTTTAAACTTTATAGTATCTTCAGATCCATGTGTTTTTTTTTTCCGATACAATTATACTGTATATTCAATTACCCATCAATATAATTTTTCCATCTACCTGCGTCACGCACTGGCTCTGATTTTCCTTCCTGCTTGCCATGTTTTTATCTGCATTTATTTTCTCCATTACAATATATTGTATATCTTTCATCCATATTTTAATGGATAAATAATGCATGAAACTGAATATAAATATTGGGGTACCATGTTTTTCTCCATTTCCTTCCATTCAAAGATATTTACATACCCCATACCTGGATATTATCATTAATTTGGAGTAGAATCATTGAGCTTGTCTCATATTTCAGGGGATTCTTTCTGAATGTATGCTCATGTTGACATATCATGTACCCAGGATTAGTGAACAATTCCTTTGAGCATGCCATTGTTGCCTTTTTACCCAGTCACAAAAATGTGTTTTTGTTTTGTTTTGTGTGTGACCGGCAGTTGATCCAGCAGATCCGAAATTTAATGAAAAGCATTCCTCAATTATGTTTTGTACACACAGCTGGGCTAAACTTATTAATTTAATTTTTGTTCACTGGTTACTGTTTTCCATATAAATTACATCACAGTGTTTTATTTATTTTATTATTATGATTATTATTATTATTATTATTATTATTATTATTATTATTATTTTTCAGACCTAGCTTAAGTTGGAAATGTTGAAGAAAAGGAAGTACGATGAAGCCTACGTTTCCTTTGGTTTTACTTGCATCACTAAACGTGATGGGACACAAAAGCCACAGTGTTTCTTTTGTGGCAAGGTTCTTGCCAATGGAAGCATGAAGCCAACAAAGCTAAAGGAGCACCTCACGTCTGTCCATCCTGAAAATACATCGGTCAGTGTGGATCTTTTTCGTGCAAAGGCTCGATTTGAAAAGGTTGGAACTTTGCCAAAACTTGGAATTGCCCCAACACAAAAACCTTGTCTTGAAGCATCCGACAAGGTTGTTTATCGCATTGCCAAACAAAAGAAGCCACACACAATTGGAGAGACTTTAGTAAAGCCATATGCCCTGGACATGGTCGAGCTGGTTTGTGGATTGGAGCTGAGGAAGAAAATTGAAGCAGTGTCTTTGTCAAATGATGTCATATATTCCAGAATAGTTGATATTTCTTCTAATATTTTGAAGCAGGTCATGGAGGAATTGGCAGCTTCACCATTTCCCTTCAGTATGCAACTGGATGAAAGTACTGACATCTCTCAGTGGAGCCAGCTCCTTGTTTTCGTCCGTTATGTGCATGCTGATGCCATCAAAGAAAAAATCCTATTTTGTGAGCCCCTTTTGTAAACTACAAACGCCATTGACATCTTAGAAATGTTGAAAAATTTATTTGCCAAGCAAAACTTTGACTGGAAGAAAACTTTGGGTTCTCTGTGCACAGATGGAGCACCTGCGATGCTTCGCAACACATCTGGTTTTACTGCTCTGGTGAAGAAAGAAAGTCCTCACGTCATCGTGACTCACCGTTTTCTTCATCGGCATGTACTCGCATCAAAAGACTTTGCCAACAATCCTGAAAGAAGTCTTATCGACTGCCGTGAAAGTCGTCAATTTCATTAGAGCCAGGGCTCTGAATCATCGCCTTTTCAGGAGGTTTTGTCACAAAATTGGAGCAGAATATGAAGTTCTTCTCTACCACACAGAAGTTTACTGGCTTTCCAGAGGACAAATCTTGAAGCGCTTGATGGAACTTAGGGCAGAAGTTTCACTTTTTTTGAGAGAAAAGGAAAGTCCACTCTCGGAACAGTTTGACAGGGAGGAATTCATTCATGGCTTGGCTTATTTGACGGATATTTTTGGTCATATGAGTGTCGTAAGTCTTTCGATTCAAGGCCCTGCAGTCACCGTTGTGGATGCTGCTGAAAACCTACAAGCTCTTTTGGCCAAGCTGCCACTGTGGAAGAGGAGATTGGAGGCAGACAACTCTGCAAACTTTCCAATGCTGGAGGAAGTGCTTCTGCAGGATGGAGTCGAGAGAGACAAAGCCCTGTCAATTTATCTGCAGGCAGAAATGTGCAGACACCTGGAAACACTGCAGAACTCTTTATCAAAGCTTACTTCTGCTCAGATGACCTTAAAGTTCAAACGTGGATTCGTAATCCTTTCCTTGCTGATGTAAACTGTATTACTGATGCAGACCTTGCCAAAGATGACCTCATTGACCTGAGGACAAAGGAAATTATACGACATGAGTTTAACTCGAAGAGTCTTGGAGAATTTTGGTGTTCCTTGACACAAGCCTACCCTCGTCTGGCAAAGCGAGCTATGGGTGCTCCGATTCCGTTTGCAACCACAGAAACCGCTGTTTCTCGACAACCACTGGTCCGATGTAATTGAAATTTGCCAGCTATATTTCTGGGGACCTGAGCATGTGCCTTTTCAATGTTTGATATTAATCGGACAAGCGCTTCCTAAGTTATGGCCATTTATTTACCAAAGCAATAACAAGACACGTTGCTGCAGCCATTTATTTACCAAAGCAATGACAAGACACGTTGCTGCATAGGCGTGGCTGCGAAGGCCGGTGTGCGGCTGGCCGACGATGACGTCACGGGCCGTGCCGGTTACGATGGGGATCGGTGCCTTAGTTACCGTGGCGTAGGAGTGGCAATGGTCAATGGCAGCGAATGTCATCGCAAGCAAAGACAGGGAGGTAAACTTGATTTTAATTTGGATTTTAATTAACTCTGTGTGTGTAAGTATCATAGCAGTTGTTATTTCAATGCAAGCGATAATTCGTGGAATGCATGTGAACATTCCGTACGGGCACGCACCACTTCCGGATACTGATGACTTCCTGTATTCTAATAATTTCTCTATTTCTTATGCGCATTTATAGATAAACACAATGCCCCAATCCAGTCGTCGTTTACGAGAGCGAAGGAATGTCCTGTGTGGTTGTTTGAAAATTTTATTTATTTCTTTTTTACACGTACGGCCACACATGTACGACGTACTAGTGTATATAAACTATATCACCATAACGTGTGTGTGTGTGTGTGTGTGTGTGTGTGTGTGTGTGTGTGTGTGTGTGTGTGTGTGTGTGTGTGTGTGTGTGTGTGTGTGTGTGTGTGTGTGTGTGTGTGTGTGTGTGTACGTGCAAGTTGCTGCTCTTGCCTGCTATCTCCACATGTGGGTGGGTTTAAGGAGGTGAAACAGAGACCTGCCAGGTGTGTGTGTGTGTGTGTGTGTGTGTGTGTGTGTGTGTGTGTGTGTGTGTGTGTGTGTGTGTGTGTGTGTGTGTGTGTGTGTGTGTGTGTGTGTGTGTGTGTGTGTGCGCGCGCGCGCACACAGGGTTTCAGAATGTGGAATGGGGTCCTCCCAGGGTGTGCTCAAAGTATCCACCCTCATTACGGTGAGGGGTCACGATCCACGGACCAAGCTGTGAATTTTTTTTTTTTTGTAAATGCGGGTTTCAGAAGGTGGAACAGAGTCCTCCCAGGTCTCGAAGTAGTTTCCTCCGTTTCAGTAAGGGCGCTCACAAATCATGGACCAAGGTTTTGTTCTCAAAGTTTTGTTCCAAGGCTCTTTTGAGGATCGTCACTGAGCCCCGAACAGCTTCCAACTGCAGTTCATTTGTTGTAATATTCCCAGGGATGGTTTTGAAGATCCTTTTCAGGTTCTTCTTCATCATTGCCATTGTTTCAAAGATCACTGGTACAAGTTGGATCTCTTCAACTTCCAGGGTCTTTTCACTTCATTTTGGAATCTTGGTACAGTCATGGCCAAAAATATTGGCACCCTGCACTTTTTACAAATAACTCACAATTTTCTCCAAAAATAAGTTGAAATTAACAAAAGTGTTTGGTCTCCACAATTCTTTATTTCACTGTTAATATTACAGAACCTTTGTTTTTAATTCAGAACTTAATATATCCTTTTAAATCAGAAAATAAAAAATAAATGGCATTGACAAAATTGTTGACACCTGAGACTTAATATTTGGTATCACAGCCTTTGGACAAAATAATTGCAGTGAAGCACTTACTGTATCCATGAATGGGCTTCCTACACCTCTCTACTGGCAGTTTGTCCCACTCTTGTTGTGCAAACTGCTCCAGTTCTCCCAGATTTGAAGGGTGCCTTCTCCCAATTACTGTTTTCAGATCTCACAGGTGTTCAATGGGATTTAGATCTGGACTTATTGCTCGCCATTTCAGAACAGTCCAGTGTTTTCTCTTGAACCATTCCTGGGTGCTTTTGGGAGTGTGTTTGGGGTCATTGTCCGATTGCAAGACCCATAACCTTGAACGGAGACCCAGCTTTCTGACACTGGGTTGAACATTGCACTCCAAAATGCTTCCTTGGTAATCTGATTTCATGACGCCATATACACATTCAAGGCATCCAGTGCCAGAGGCAGCACAGCAACCCCAAAACATCACTGAACCTCCATATTTGTAGGGAAAGTGTTTTTATTTGAAGGCTTCATTTTGTTTTCTGTAAACATAGAGATGTGCTTTACCAAAAGCTCTAATTTGATCTAATCTGTCCACAGGACATTCTCTCAGAAGGATTTTGGCTTGTTTGGGTGTGTTTTGGCAAACTCCAGTCAGGCTTTCTGATGTGTCTCTCTCAGCAGTGGGGTCCTCCTGGGTCTCCTACCATAGAACCTCCTTTCATTGAGTTGACGACGGATGGTGTGAGTTGAAACTGTCATACCTTGTGTTTGAAGGTCAGCTTGAATCTGTTTAGCAGTTGATCGAGGTGCTTTCTCCACCATTCGAACAATCCTTCGCTGCAATCTTCGATCAAGCTATCTCTTGCAGCCACGTCCAGGGAGGCTGGCTACAGTATCATGGGCCTTAAACCTCCTGATAACATTGCGTACGGTGGACACAGGAACATCAAGGTCTCTGGAGATGGACTTGGAGCCTTGAGATTGTCCATGCTTGGCTACAATCTTGTGTCTGACCTCCTCAGACAATTTTATGGTTTTCTTTCTTTTCTCCATGCTCATTGTGGTTCACACAGTGACACAAAACAGCAGAATGACTCCTTTTCTCCATTCAAACTGGTTTAAAGAGTGATTTTTATATTGCAGGCACCTGCAACTCACCACAGATGAGTTCAATTTCAAAGTAAAGGAGAATCACCTGCTTGAAATCTAATTATTTCTCACAATTTCTAAAAGGTGCCAATAATATTGTCAGGGAAATTTTAGGATTTCTGTGTGGAATAAGCTAAGATTTAGTAATTCTTTCAGCTTTTTAAAAATTTTGTTCCACTGCAAACCAAAGAAATACCTATGTGGGTATCTAAAGGTTTTAAATTTCAACAATTTTCTAGAAGAAATGGACTTCCAAATTATCCTGGCTATTATCAGAGAACCACCTCACCACCGTCGAGTCTGGCATTTCACTCAAGCCGACTGGCAGGATCTCCAAGCAGCCATCAAACTTATCGACTAGTCTCCTATCGCTACTTTCTCCAACATCAACTCATCCTGGGAATTCTTTCAAAGAATCTTGCTCTCCCTCATGCACAGATTTATCCCCTCTCATCTTCAGTTGTCCGACCCTTCCTCCCGCCCTTGGTTCACTGAAGCTTGTGGTGAGGCAGTTGTCCTGAAACAACTTGCCTTTGCCTCATGGAAAGCAAACCCAACTGAGGGCAATCTCAGTTCCTTCCATAAAGCTCGGAACAAGTGTGTGTCTACCCCGAGGAGAGCCAGAAAACAACATCTTTCTCATCTCAAGTCTGAACTCTCAAACCTCTCTCCCTCCTCAAAATCTTGGTGGCATCTAATCAAATCTGTTTCTGGTGTAGGTTCCCCCCTCCATCTCCTCCCTTACCTCAAATGGCCGCACTGCTGATACCGCACGTGAAAAAGCTGAATGCCTAAACTCGGTGTTTGCAGCTAAATCTTGTGTCAAAAACCCATCACTTTCTCTCCCCGCCTTACCCAGTCGCACCCAACTGTCCCTGGACTCTGTGTTCTTTTCTCCTGACAAGGTGGAGAGCTTGCTGTCAAACCCCGACTCAGATTCTGCAACCGGTCCAGATGGCATCAGCCCACGTGTCCTCAAAGCCTGCTCTTCTGCTCTTGCTCACCCTCTCTCTGTTCTATTCACCCTCTCATTTGCTCATGGTCATCTGCCATCTGCTTGGAAATCTGCAAACGTCACTGCCATGCATAAAAAAGGTGCAAAAACAGATCCCTGCAACTACAGACCAATCAGCCTTCTCCCAATCATCAGCAAGGTTATGGAATCCATCATCGCTTCAGACATGAAATCCTTCCTCTTCTCCAATGGCTTGATTTCCGATCATCTTATATATTATTTCCGAGTTTGTGGTTTCGTGTCTCGCTATCTTCGACTTTGTTCTGCGCTCGAGTAATGTGATATTCGGCTTACATTATCTCAAAGACCATATGAGGTACATGGTACAAAAAAAAGTAAATAAAATGTTTCTGAAACAGTGAAATTGTATTCCACTTACTGTATTAAAGTAAAATTACTACTGATACTCTGCATCAGTTCCTTTCTCAAACACACCCACCCCAACATGTCGCGCAGAGCGTGGGTTATGCTAATCAATTTGGTTTCAGACCAGGTCACTCTACCCTGGATATTCTGCTTCTACTCCCAACAATGGATGGAGGTACTCAATGCCAGACATGAAATCAGAACCATATCCCGAGACATATCGCGTGCTTTTGACATGGTCTGGCACCCTGCCCTACTCACCAAACTCTCTTCCCATGGTATCGAAGGCCATCTCCACTCATGGCTCGCAGATTTCCTCTCCTGTCGCAGTCAACGTGTGGCCCTAAATGGAGTTCTTTCATCCCCTCTTCCTGTCCAGGCTGGAGTTCCTCAAGGTAGCGTTCTAGGCCTTGTTCTTTTTTCTGGTTTTCATCAATGATCTCTCCGACTCTCTGGAAAATCCTCTATATCTCTTTGCTGATGACTCCAACCTCTACCGTACCATCGGTCATCCCTCAGACCGGCAAGCAGCAGCTTCTTCGCTCACTGCAGATCTGGATAAAATCACAAACTGGTCCAACATGTGGAACATGTCTTTCAATCCTGAAAAAATCTCAAAATCTCACTATGTCTCTCTGAAAGGACCACTTGGAACCCCCTCTCCCCCCCCATCTACTTTCTCAACAATCCTCTTGAAGAAGTCCTTTCAATCAAGCTTCTTGGTCTCACTATCTGCCATGACCTTTCCTGGGAAAGCCACATTTCAAACCTCGCCTCCAAAGTCAGTCGCCGATTGGGAATCCTCCGTCGTGCAAAGTCCTTCCTCGGCCCTCCTGAGCTCCTGACCACTTACAAAGCTTTTGTCCGTAGCCTGATGGAGTACTGCTCTCCCCTCTGGGCTGGTGCTCCTGCCTCCCACCTTTCTCGGCTTCACACTGTAGAAACCAGGGCATTTCGGGTGATCGGCATCTCCCGCAATGAGACCGAGTCTTTGGGCCTCTCACTCAATCACCGCAGGTTGGTCGGTGGTCTTTCTGTCTTCTACCATCTCCTCTCCAGCCTTGCCCCCCTGCTCTCTCTGCGATTTGTCCCCCCACATTTCCGCAGGGCGCTCAAGGTCCGCCAAAAACCCCCTTCTGGTAAAACTACCAAAATCATAAATCACTGCTCACCTTCACTCTTTCATTCCTCTTTTTTTTTCCTGCCTTTGGAATAAACTCCCTCACTCTATTCTTTCCTATTCTTCCCTCCAGGCTTTCAAAACAGCTGTTCACCACCACCTATTATCACCCGCCCTTCCAAATCCTCGATCTTTTCTACCCCTGATAATCCACCCAAGCCCACTTCCTTCAAATTCCCTGCTTTCCTTCCTGAAAGTCCCTGTAATGTCCATCTTCTATTCCCCATGTTCCCCATCCCATCCCTCTCCCTTCCACAGATCTGCTAATGTGTCTGTTGCCCACTGTTTTGTCCCTCTTGTCTCATGCCCCCTTGATGTGCGTTGTGTGTTAGCTCTCACACGAGCCTCCACAAGGTATACAAAAAAAAAAAAATTGTTGAGGGTGTCAATCATTTTGTCAATGCCATTTATTTTTCTTTTTTGATTTGAAAGGATATATTAAGTTCTGAATAAAAAACAAAGGTTCTGTAATATTAACAGTGAAATAAAGAATTTTGGAGACAAAATACTTTCGTCAATTTCAACTTATTTTTGGAGAAATTTGTGTTATTTAAAAAAATTGTAAGGGTGCCAATATTTTTGGCCACCACAGTAAGTAGATAGAAGATAGAAGAAGATACACATACATACATATATATGCGACCATACTTTTGATGGCGATACATCAAACTCTGCAGCCATCCCAACCAATACTTTCTGCTTTTCTGTTCTTTAAACATTTGAAAAACACAGGATGATTTCTGTTAAAATATTGATGGAGTGTAAAAACATACCTCAGCTTGGGCCTGAAAGAGGCATGTGTACAAGCAACTGGAGTGGCATCAGCCATGATGCCACATGCATAACCATTCGTCTGATTGTTTTTCTAACACCGTTTTTTGGACTCTTGACTGTGCAAACATTGGTTTAGACACCAAAATCGTTGTCTACATTCTATATTGGTGAAGATAAGGCTTTTCAAATCCTGTATGTTGGCCATCTTGGAAAATGGCAGCAGATGCTAATCACCCTCACTTCAGGGCTTGTCATCACATAGTTTGACGATGTCGATATCCTTGCAATTAGTTTTAGGTATGATGATAACCGTTATTATTCCGGCGACCCAGGACCTGTCTCCGGGACCTGTCTCCTCTAAGCCAGGCGGTGTGACAAGACTATTAACAGTGTTTAATCCCAAATAAAATTACTCTTTTATTCCACCATCAGAGGTCTCAGTTGGAGCATGAGTGTGTGTCATAAATTTATAATTTACTAATTTAGAAAAGAATCCAGTACTGTATTCCCATTATGACCATGAATGCAAACAAAGTAATAGATGAGCGTTTGTTCTGCTGTGGACTTGTTTTGTGCTCTCGTGACACGATCAGAGCCAACCATAAACTTTATCTCTTACCCTGAACTTGGTAACTTGCTTCACTGCATTTCTTATGTATTTGTGCTTCAGGTTTCTGCTGCAATGGATTTACTTGGACTCTTCAAGAAGCTGGGTGAGTCATAACAAGAGGGATCTTGAGGTTCTTGTGGACCTTTTGCACCTTCCCTCAGTAGACTTAGATCTCTCTGTGGGATTATGTTAATTCACAAACAATATCTGATTCTCTGAAAACCTTTTATCTCATTGTTCGAGTTTCTACAAGTACGTAAGTGAAGCGACTGAATGAAGATGCAAAACGTGGGGAGTAGGGACAATTCTGGCTCGCTGTTAACAGTAGTTTGTTGTCTCTCCCACCCCCCCTCCCCCCCAAGGCTGTCAAATGTGGTTGGCTGATTGCTTCCCCCAGCCTGTTAAAAGTGGTTGGTTAGTTGTCTCCATATGGCTGTTAACTGTGGTTGGTTGGTTGTTTTCCCCAGGATGTTGAATGTGCTTGGTTGGTTAGTTGTTCCCCCCTCCAGGATGTCACATGATTATATTGTGTGCAAATAGTGATGACTAACGTCTCCTGAGTTTTTGTATTGTTTTGAAGATAGAGTGTGGTGTCGACTATATAAGTAGAACTGTCCCTTCTTGAATCTACTTTTATTCATTTAGATATTGTGAGTTCGTAATTTGCTAAGACATCTGTTATTAGGTCGTCTCATCTCAATTCTCGAAGAGATGAACTTATAAAATGTTTAGGATGTCTGGATGTCTGTCCATCCGGTCATCTGTTAACCTTTTGCTGTTTTTGCTACTCCTCCCTCATCACCTGGCTGATTGTTCTGAAACTTGACAAATTAATACAAGTCAGTAGGCTGCACAATTGCTTGGGCTTCGAGTTTTCGATTTCAGACCATGGGGGCTCCCCTGAAACTTCAGATCCCTACTCATCTCTTATCTAGCAACCGATTGCTCTGAAACCCGATGCAGCCCTTCTGCCCTTCTACTAATTGGTCTGTAGGATCGCTCGGTCTTAGATTTTTCGATTTTGGATCGGGGGGGGGGGGGGGGTTCCCCAAAATTGACTCCAGTCCGACCTCTGTGACATTTCCCAGATTTTGGATTCGGCAGAGGTCTGAACTACAACCTCGACAGATGATCATCAGCCCACTCGGTGCTATTTTTGTATTACCATGGAGTTGTTTTGCCTCATTCTAGTTAATTTTGTGAGTTCTGAAATGGATGGGGTGATTTCAGGGAAATGCAACGTGCTTGTGTAGGACATGACCTTGAGGAGATCAGAACTCGATCCTTGAGGAACCTGTTGTTGAAGATTGAACATGGATTGGTGGTGGATGCTGATCTGATATACAACAAGGTTCTCCTTGCTACTTTGTTGCGATGGTTTTCCTTTCCGACGGTGCCCATGCAGGCCGAGGTTTTGGGCCTGTTACGAAGACTGGCGTCTGTAAGCATCGCCGTGTAATATTGAACAGAGTTTTTAAAATTTGAGATGAGCATGTCCCCTTTAGCGCCGTGTGCTTGAATTGTTCGGTTTGTGCTGACCCGCAGCATGGAGCGGCTGCCCGTTTGCTGGCCGATTTTGGGGCCGTGGAACTCATGGCTCGCTTGAGACCCGGCTTGCAAGCCCACCTACGAGTGGAGGTGGATGCTGTCGTGGACTTTGTCTTGCACGTTCATGTTGTGTCCGATGGTCAGTCTGATACGATTGTCCAACCTTTGTGCTGCTTGTCGAGAAGTGGAGCAGGTGAAGTACCTTCAATCTTTTCTTGTACATGTGTAGAGCTTGTAAAGTAAATACATTTTGACATATTTTAAATACCAAGTTCAAAGGTCACATGCAGACTTTTTGTATCTTATACAGTGTATTTGATCCAGTTTGGGGTATTTTCACCTTTGTGATGCTGTATTCTCATTAAATATTTGTGGGAAGTTAGAAGTGTGTAATACTGGTAGATAATCTTTCAGATTTCTGTGAAAGTTAATCAAATATTACAATTACCTTTTTAGCATGAAAAAAAAAAATGAGGAAATTGAAAATGTTATTTTTGCAATACTCTACTTATTATATTACCATGTTCTAGTAATATCCACACCACAACAAAAATATCCTGGAAACAATTTGTGGATTTTTGAACAATGAATGATAACAAATCATTGAAGTAATCAACACCAGTTGCACTCTTATGAATTACAAGAAACCACAATAATAATTGAAAATTAGTGAATATGTGAAATTGATTTTCATCAGCTTGTTCCGTTGCTTGAAAGTGTATGAGTGGGTTCAGAATGGCACCAGGGAAGTAACTTTCAACAGAACAGCATGTGAAGATCTGAACTCCACGAGAAGAAGGGCACACGTTCAATAAAATAGCGGAAAAGCTGAAGATTTCCCACAATGGTGTGAGGTACATTTTGCAACGCCTGAAATAAACTGGCTCCGTACAAGACCAGAATAGGACAGGAATATCCAGAAACACCTTCCCAAGGGAAGAGATGCACTTGAAGTTGCTCAGCTTACATGACAGAAGAACATCAAGTGAGCAACTGACAAATGAAATGAGAGCAGGCCTGAATATTTGGCCGAGGTTTTGGGTCTGTTACAAAGGCCGGCATTGGTAAGCATCACCATGTAGCGTTGAGCAGAGTTATTATAATTTGAGTCGTCCAGCACTGTGAGCAGAAGGTTGATTGCAGCAGATCTCCTTGGCAGAGTTGTGCCAAATAAACCACTGCTTAGATCACAGAATAAGGTGAAAAGATGAAAATTTGCAAGGCAACAAGATTGGGCAACTGAACAATGGAATTGGGCACTCTGATCTCACAAATCAAAGTTTGGTGATGAGCGATATGAAGGGCTCATTTTAAGGATGAGGTTTGTGTGTGTGTGTGTGTGTGTGTGTGTGTGTGTGTGTGTGTGTGTGTGTGTGTGTGTGTGTGTGTGTGTGTGTGTGTGTGTGTGTGTGTGTGTGTGTGTAAACATGAGTGTGATGAGCACGCCGCTGATCCCCATTGGACAACAGTCCACACCAAAGCATCGCCTCCAACACAGAGACTTTGGCCGGGTGACTGTCAAAGAGACAAAGATGAAATGGTCATCATCATTTCAGCATCAAATGGAACCACCGATCTGGATTTTGGGCTTATTTGTCCTCATCAGGATGGTATACCGATAAATATCGAACCAATGATGACCACATTTGTCGTTTATACATCAGACACACCTCCTGACTTATGGTGAGCATCGCCAAGGATTATGTCTCACACGGTAAAACCGCATAATCTGCACAGAACAACCATCCGTCTGCCACCCAGACAATTGTTCCTGCAAATGCAGGAACAATTGTGTGGACTGTTTGTGTACTGTTGTCCAATGGTGATCAGCGGAGTGCTCGTCACACTCCTCATGTTTTGATTTTCTCACTGGTCACATCACAGCTTTCTGGTTGAACGGTTTGTATTATCAGGAACAATTGTCTGGGTGATAGACGGATGGTTGTTCTGTGCGGATTATGCGGTTTTACCGTGTGAGACGTAATCCACGGCGACGCTCACCATAAGTCAGGAGGTGCGTCTGATGTTTAGTCACTATGTATATACGTATATACAGTACATGTATATATGTATATGTGTACGTGTATATGTATACGTATATATATCTATATATATATATATGTATATATATATATATATATATGTAGATTTATACGTGATATATAGTATGTATACGTAATTATATATGTATTCGTAAATATACGCGTATATATATATATGTGTGTGTGTGTGTGTATATTGTTGCGAATTCGCGCCCGCCGGCGTGCGATCGGCCACGTGACTCGAATCGCGGCACGTCACCCACCGGACGGACAATTCTGTCGTGACCCTCTCGGACTAACGCCAGGAGCTAGTCACGGGTGGGCCTTTCGGCCTCACCACGATCATGCTAATCGCCCCCCCGCGTGGGATAGGGTTGTTCGCCAAACTCGACCTACCTAAGTACCCACGCGGAGGGTAGACCGGGCGATCGCACCTCGCCGCAGGTCGACTCCGGACACGGGCCGCTTAAGCGATCCGTTCCGTACTATCGGGATAACCGAGCGGTGTTATCGTCGGCCTCGACCGTTCCGATTAATTATCGGGCGTATTAAGCCCACTACCAACCCTTTACGTGAAGCAAGATGGAGATTCAATTAAAGAAAAGACGAAGCGAAACGGGAAAACAGTTCAACATGATGCACATTTATTCCGTGGCACACGGAGAGAGCACACGTATACAATTAAAACAATTATGCACAAAAAGCAAATGTAACAAAAGAAACAATGACGCAGAGATACTACCGAATAAGACCGACACACGGCAACACTTAACAGTTTTACTTCACCAGATTGGCGCCACACACACACACACACGTTTACACTGAAACAAAAGAAGAGGCCACCCTCAAAGACAAGGGGGCAGACGGGGCCTGTGGGCCAATATTTGCGCGGGACCTGAAAGAGCGGTCAGGTCCGCGAGACCGGGTGGGTCCTACCCGCGTCTTCGTGCTGAGCCGCAAATGTGGTAGCGCGGCGGTGCCCCGACTTCGTGCTCCTTCGCGGGTTTCGTTGGCACCGCTTGGAGTGGGGTGGGAACGGGGTCCCCTTTTCGCACTATCTCAGCGTGGGGGAAAAAAGGGGGGGGCAATTGTTGATGCTCTGGAGAAAGAGTATAGCTGGCTTATTGGGTCCCGTGACGAGCGATTCCACCGTGACCTCGTCGCCGACCGCCGTCTTCCTTGCCTCTGACCCGAGCTCCTCGGACTCTTCCCCCAATTCTCCTCAGCCGACTGCCGAAAACCACCGGGACGCCCTCGCCTCCCGACTCCACTCCGCTCTTCCAAACTGACTCTGCAACAACAACTCAAGCGCAACAACTCTTCCTTCTCTCTGCCCCAAAACTCTCTTCGCTTTTCTGCCACTCTCCGCTCTTCCAAAACTGACTCTGCCACAACAACTCCTGCGCAACAACTCTGCTTTCTTTCTGCCCCAAAACTCTCTTCGCTTTCTGCCACTCTCCGCTCTTCCAAACTGACTCTGCCCCGATTCGCCTTGCGCTCAGCGCTTTATAGGCCGGCAGGAGAACCCATATGCAAATTTCCGGATCAGGACGAGCTCGCGGGCGGAGTCACGCTCGCCCATTGGACGGAGAAAAAGGGGCGTGAATCTCCCCTGATCCTAGAATTTGCATATCTCGATTCCACAATCGCGCCTGGAGGCGGGGCCAAACCGCCCCGTGCTTGCTGATTGGATGGATCAGAAGTGGGCGTGTAGCATTCCTGATCCGAATTCTCCTCGGAAAGGTCGCATTTTGCACTCTCGGCTCGGTGCGTATCTTGTACGAGCCCAGGACAGCCCGACGCTCGGTGCTCACAGGTGGTGCGGGAATGGCCGCAGAAGGAGAGAGGTGAAGGTGGTGAAGGGTTTATGGTGGTGGTTTATGGCCATGGTGCCATTTGGAATGGCGGTGATGCGATGTTTGCGGGAGCGAGTTGTGAAGGTAAAGATCGTGGCTGTTGGCATTGTTGTTGTTGTGAAGCGGCGTTGTGGTTGGTGGTTGTTGTGTGATGGCGGTTGAGACGTGGTTGGTTCAAAATAACGATAGAACAGAAAAACGGCTATCTCAAAGCATCGTAGCCCAGATGGATCACATAAATTCCCTCTATACAACTGGGTATTGGGTTTGGGCAAACTTCACTTGTACTTACAGAGATATCTCACCTACGGGACCTGAATGGTGGTTTGCGAATTTCCACAACCGCAACAATATATATATATATATATATATATATATATATATATATATATATATATATATATATATATATATATATATATATATATATATATATATATATATATATATATATATATATATATATATATATATTGTTGCGGGCCGGAGGTCCGGTGGCGAGAACGACCGCAAGGTGGGGAAAGTTACGTCGATCCCCACCGGACTCTCCGGAATTGTAGGCCGTCGCTCCGGATAATTCCGTGACACGGCGGGTCGCTGAACCGACAGTGGACGCCAATATTTCAACCACGTAGCGGAGGGTATTTTTGTCTAGAACCAATCTACCTAATTAACAACGCGATTTCGACTACCGGGGAACCACGCCCTCGGCACGTCTTGCTCGAACCGGGTCACTCTACCGACTGCGGTGGAGTTCCAACTACCGACTACCAACTCCGGTTCGGGTGCAATCGAGTGGAACTGCAAAAGTCGTGCCGGCGAGGATGAACAGATTATCGGGTATAAAAACCCGGCTAAACTCAGATCCGAACCATGCTGGACCAATGCAAGAAAGGATGTAAACGAACTGGGAACATTTCTAAAAATGGTGATTTATTTGCAATAAAGAAGACACAGGGCAAGACTTATTGTGGATATGCAAGCAAGAATTTACAATGATGGAATAAACACTTAAACCGTTTCTACTTACAAGATGGGCCCACACACTCAGATGCACACTCAGACGATTTATTGAAAGACCCACGCAGCCAGAGAGGGAGAGACGAGCTGGGCGGTCGCAGTTCGCGTGGGTACCTGCACGTTGGAGGTCGGTGGTGTCCGCGGTGCGGCACCTGTTCATGGTTGTGCGGCTCGGCCCACAGTCACACGCGCGGTGCTCGTACTCTTGGAGGAACCTGAGTGGAGCAGTCGGAGTCCCCAGGCGGATATCAGGGTCACGGACGGGATCCAGGAAGACTCCACGAACGCCAGCAAATCGGAACCAACGAACGAACCTCTCGCTGAGGAATGGCGGTCTCTTTTTGGACCTCCCCGAACCAACCACGAACACCTTCCTGAGGATCGCGTCGTAATTTATCGATGTCCCTCAGCGGGGAGGGGCCTTGGCGAGACCCACGTCACTGCCCGCCCTGATTGGACAGGGTTCCCACGGGCCCGCCCTTTCTCGGCGGTATTTTGGCCATGCCCGGCACCCGCACCCTCCACGCGTGTGAGGAAGGTGAATGGTGGTGAAGCCGCGATTGCGTGTGAAACATTTGTGGAAGCCGAGTAACTTGAACTGGGAGATCTCGTCTCGGCAAGTCAGGGTGCGAGTAGCCAGCGGGTCGGTGGTGGATCGTGATGGGGGATGGGATGGTTGTTGGTTTGTTTGATGGTCGTTAGATGATTTGTTAGATGTAATAACCTAGTGAAAAGAACATCGCAACACACACCTTTGATTCTCCCACGAGACAAAAGGAAGGGACCTGTCTCGCATGTACATAACAGCATACTGTAAAGGGTGGGGAAGTAATACCGTCTCCCACCTGGAGTGGCGCGACACGATACGCATTTACATCGATAATTTGCGTTCCTCCGCCCTCTCCGACCCTCCCCCACCCACTAGACCACTGGCAATGATAAATCCCTCCACACTAATTAGGGTCATGCTGATCCTATGTAGCATGTCTGGATGTAATCAGCCTAGAACTGTAGGATGAGTAGCACGACAAACACACAAACACCGATCCGTGAATTTGTGAGAATTGTAACTTGTTGTCAGACAGAGAACAAGGTGATATAGCTCGACTTCTTGATGAAAGAGCTATGTGATGTGACCAAAGTGTTGTGCCATTTGCAATGGGAAGCCAGGACTCGGTCTTCCATCATGTTGTTGTTGTTGTTGTTGAAGAATGACCCCAGTCAGTACTGTACAAACTGGCCCACAGCATGGTGACAGGCAACTGATCCTGCAGAAGTGGTCCAAAGATTCCCCCTACACCCTCTGAGATGCCATGCTGCCACCCATGTCGAGCCAAGACCACGCAGCCTTCGGCAGTGAAGTAGAGTGAGACAGAGGGCTCTGCCCCTTTCCACACCCTCCCCATGCTCTGTGCACCTTGAGCCTTGCGGCCTGCAGACACTCCGGAACAGCTTGACCTTCAAGCTTGGCTGCTTCACAGCCTCAACTGATATTTGTATAGTTGACCCATGTGATTTTTTTTTTACCACTACACCACTGCTCTCTTCCCTTTATAAGGGGTGAGGTCCAACAGTACCAAACTTCTCCCCTGCCTTGACCATGATACTCCTCTACTTCCCCCTGTCCTCGGCCAACTCTCTACACTCTCTAATCACCCCCATGTTATTGATATCACTCTTCACACAATCTTACCATCGTTGCTCCTTCAACCTTTCCACTCTTCTTTTCATTCTCTCTTCCTCCATCCGCACCATGTGACCAGCCCACTTCAGTTGGCTTTTTACCAATCGCCTTGTCATGATCATCTGCAAATCTATCTCCTCCCTCAATTCATCCATCCTCCTTCCACTCACCCTCTTCACTTCCGCAATCCTCCTGACCCAGTTGTTCTCGCAGACCTGCAACCTCTGTTGTTATCTCTCTGTCGGTGTCACAATTTTGAGACCAGAAAGGTAGGTTGGCATTACTCAAGAACCAAAACTTTCCCTTTCAATTATCTTGATATATTTCTGTCTGCTAATTTTATTCTTTCAGAAAAATTCAAAATCGATGCAAAAAGTTGTAATCGTGGCACTTGTTGTTCTTGTCTTGTCGGCACATTATTGTCAGGTCAGGTTAGATCTGTGACCTGCTCCAGGTACCATGTAAACCTGTACTAACCTGTTCCATGGTCGGGTTGTCTGCGACTAAACCGTCTCCCCCACCAGGTTTTCTGGTGAGGAGGGTGTTTGGATATGGACACCCAGCAGGATTAAAAACAAAACTTGTCAAAGGGCGGATGAGCTCCTTGTGAGCCAAAGGCCATCCATATCTAGTGCCCAACTGTCTGCGGACGTCCTCCTGCAGTTGGGTTACTTTTTTATGAGGAGGTTGGTGGCAGGATTTGCACTCTGGCCACCGTAAAACCCTTCATTCCGCAAAACACAAAAACGCAAAAAAATCTGAAAACCCACTCTGTGGGAGTACTTCCTGTGCAGCTTCCCTTCACAGGGCAGCTCACCGAATGACGGGATTGGGGCAAAGCCTTCGGGACCCCCAATCTTTGATGAAAGGAGGGAAACCACGGGGTAACATCCCTGGGTCAGATTGCGGGAGAGTGGTGCTGAGGTGTCGTCCACCAGACGGCGGTCTCCTTTGTGGTGTACTGGCATACGTGGGCGAGGCACAATATGCGGAGCGTTGTGGAGGAGTGGTTTTGGTGGTCACGTGTCTGCAAGGGATATAGGGGTTCGCGCCGCTTGAGACGTTTTTGTGTAGTCTGCAGTAGTGTGCATTCGGACGGGCAATAAACAGAGTTCGACAGCCCTCACGACTATCCGAGTCCTATGGCCCTCCGGACACTACATCCTTGGGTGTTTCGAATCGACGTGTGCAGGGTGCCTGGGTTGCATCGGTTTTGACTTGGGGTCTTTGGCCGGAGCGATTGGATCGCTGGAGCGGGAAATCAGCGCAGCTCTCGCGGTTCGAGTTCGACCACCTGGCGTGAATCCCTGGGAAGCGCGTCACGAGTTTCGTGCGCCCGCACGCACAGTCTTTGGTGCGGGTCGAGTCCTGCAGCCAGACGTCTCGCTGTCACCTGCCATCGAGTGAACTGCAGGACGGCTCGAGGATGGCGGAAGGTCGGGGCACGGCACATGGACGAGTGCCCGTTTTCGTCGGAGACGACTTCGAGTTGTTTTCTGAACAATTGGGGTGCTATTTCCACGTGAATGTAGACGACGAGAGCAAACGCAAATCGATCTTGCTCGCCTCGCTATCAACGGAACATTATCGGCCACTAAGTGATTTGGTAGCGCCGGATAAGCCCAGTGACGACGGGCTGTCGTTTCAAGACGTGGTAGGGAAGATGAAAGCCCACATGGCGCCGGAGAAGTCATTGCAGCTGGCGCGGTACCAGTTCGATCACCTCGCGAAGGGTGCGGAGGAGCGCGTCGCAGATTTCATGGCACGGGTGAAGCATTCGTCCGTGGCTTGCAAGATCACGGCAGAGGAGCGTCCAGCTCGACTCAGAGATCGCTTTATTTCTGGGCTGCAAGATGCGAAGATGGTGTCGGCGATTCTGCGAATGCGAAGTGTCGACGTTACATTCGACTCAGCGGTCGAGACTGCGTCAGCTGTCGAGCAGACGCTCACAGATGTCCGCGCCATCGCTGTCCAGGACGTGATGGGGGGTTCCAGCTGGGGCATGTCGGGTGATCCCGGGGTCCACGCGATGACCCAGGTGCCCCAGGTCACGCGCACGTCTTTCGGTGCGAGCTGTGGGCGCGCGCCGCAGCGCGGCCGCGCGGGGAGCGAGATAGACACCCAGGGGTGCTGGGATGTGGTGGACCGCACCTGGGGCGAGTGTGCCCGTATAAGAACACCGTGTGTTTGCATTGTCACAAGGTGGGACATCTGATGCGTGTGTGTCGAATGGCGGGGGCCGCCGTGAAGGTCTTGGATAGCGATGTGCGGGACGACCCCAGCGACCTGGGAAGCGGCCTGCAGCCAGGGCATAGCGAACCCGGCGGCCCGGAGCAGGAAATGCAACCAATGTTGAGCCTGTTTTCAATTGGTCCGGAGGTGACAAGACCAATAACAGTGGAGGTCGAGGTGAATGGCGCGCCAATCGTGTTTCAAGTTGACACCAGTGCTGCAGTGTCAGTCATGCGCGAGCGGGCTGCTCGTGACCTTCGCGGTGTTCACCTAGTCAAGACGACCTTGTCGCTGTGCACGTACACCGGCGAAGCGATTGCACCACTTTCTGTGGCAGACGTCTCGGTGGTCTACCGACGTCAAAGTGCCCTACTCATTGTTTGTGGTACGAGGGGAGGGGCCCGCCCTTTTGGGCCGGAACTGGCTGGCGCGCCTCAGGCTGGACTGGATGGCGTCAGCTGGTGGCCTTGGACGGCCAGGCACGGGGAGGGGGAGAAGGTTGCTGTTTCGGAGTTCGTGCCTCCAGGTGCACCTGTGCCTCCTTCGAGACCCGAGGGCGAGGTTCTGGCGGCAGGAGCCGCGACGATGCAACGTGGGCTGCCGTTCATTGCTTCCGGCGACGACAATATGCGGGTCTGGAGCAACGGGAGCCATGCCTGTGGCGACGGGCTCTCGCGCTCCCGCTACGCTCATGATACAGTGCACACCCGTGTCGTTCAGGCGATTTCAGCGGGGGATTGGAGCGAGCCGGTCGCGTTCAAGAAGTTCGCGGAACGCGACCATCGACGACAAGCAAGTCCTCGCAACGTCGTGACAACCAAGAGGCGTGCACACAATGTGATTCATGAATTGCTAATTGTTGTGGTGTATTTTATTCTCGCTGCACAAGTGATTCGATTTAGCGTTGTTAAAACAAATGCCAACAGTTCGCGTGTGAGCATAATATGGTTGGCTGGGATCAATCGATGGGATGTCCGATATGATCGATGTGATGTGAAGAGCTCGGGGGTGATCGTGGCGAATAAAGAGGTTTTTCTGATCTCCTGCTGTGGGGGCAGTCCACGGTTCGCTACCCTGTCATGTGTGGGGATTATGCTGGCAGGACGCGCTGTACGTGATGGGGAGGTTGCATTGGAGCAGACAATGTTTTTTGTTGTATGACACTGATATGTCTCCAGGCTACGCTGACCGTCCGTGTGGACGTGCATGGTTTTCTCGTTTGGGTTGGATGCGTGGTTTTGGTGTGGGACTCAGAGATCGGCTCGGAGCCGAGGCTGGTTCGCTGTTCAGCGTCACCCTCACCCCTGGTTTCACCAAAGTCAGACGTGCCTGGTGCCCTGGAGCGCAAACCTCTGTTCTCGCCAAGGTCGGCCACAGTGGCGCCGCGGGGCTTGCAGGCTCGGGGTGTTTACCTGGTGCGGTCCTGTCTGAGGGAGATGTGCCAGCTTGTCTACCGGGGGCGTTTGATGGAGCTTGTTGGCCGGGGGCGCGGGAGGTCATCGCGACCTCGCCGGAAGGCGTGTAAGCATGAACCGCCTGGGGGCGCTTCTGCTGCATAGTGATGCTGTGCTTCCCAACTTTCTTCTTGATATCTTTAACATGGTCAGGGTTTTTGTGGGTTCATCGTGCAACTCAGTACTCGAGCACCGGTCCACTGCTTTGAGATTCAACTCGCTCACATCGACACGTTATATGGTGTGATGGAGATAGAGGGCTGAGTTATGGGCCGGATTAAACCAACGGCATTAGGGTTACAGATAGCAGATGAAGCACGGTTCCTTTTGTGCCGTCTCGTCTGGGTTTTGATTCACGGCCACATGATAAGTGCCATTTTTGGCTCTGGCTGCTTTCTTTGTTGTAGTGCCTATGCTTTTTGATTACTGTCATTTTTGTTCCTCTTTGCTTTTGTGTCATGGTATTCTGTGCCAATTATACTTGTCATTATAATGGTCATTTTATCATCATATTTTTAGCAGGGAGGAATGTGGTGGACTGGCATACGTGGAAGAGGCACAATGCGGGGAGCGTTGTGGAGGCGTGGAGGAGTGGTTTTGGTGGTCACGTGTCTGCAAGGGATATAGGGGTTCGCGCCGCTTGAGGCGTTTTTGTGTAGTCTGCAGTAGTGTGCATTCGGACGGGCAATAAACAGAGTTCGACAGCCCTCACAACTATCCGAGACCTACGGCCCTCCGGACACTACATCCTTGGGTTAACCTGAGGCGGTCCCTTCAGGTGGGTGCCTGGAATGTCCTATCCCGAAGAGAGGATGATCACCTGTCTCTGTTATCATCTGAGCTCAAGCGTTTGGACATCGGTATTGCTGCACTCTCTAAGGTTCGGAGACCGGATTGCGGCGAGATAATGGTGGGTGGTTACACCTACTATTGGTCTGGTCGCTCTGATGGTTACCATACTCAAGGAGTTGCTGTCGCTGTGTCCAATAAGCTGACCCCAATGATAATTGAGTTAACACCGGTCAATGAGCGTATTATGAGACTAAGTATTCATCACTCCTTAGGTGTCATTTCCCTGGTCTCTGTCTATGCTCCGACTGAGGCGAGTGACCTCACCGTGAAGGACACATTCTACGCCACGCTCGAGTCTGTGGTTGATCAGTGCACCAGACGAGATACACTTCTAGTCTTGGGGGATTTCAATGCATCGATTGGAACTGATAGGGATAGTTATGAGACATGTGTTGGTCCTCATGGGTCAGGAACGATGAACCAGAATAGCACTATGTTCCTTGACTTTGTAAGAAGTCATGGACTTAGGGTGGCTGGTTCATGGTTTCAGTGCCCACAAGCTCATCGCTGGACTTGGTATTCCAATGCTGGCGGTGTGGCAAAGGAGATTGACCATGTCCTCGTTGACGGTCGCTGGAGGATGATCCAGAACTGCAGGGACTACCGGAGTGCTCATTTCCTCAATACTGACCACAGGCTTGTTGTAGCAACTCTAAAGCTGCACCTTAAATCCTGGAGAATGATACCATCCCAGCCTCGGTTGGATTTTGGCAAGCTCAAGGATGAGAGAGTAGCTGAGGAGTTTGCGAACAGGCTGAGTGGACATTTGGGGTGTCTGGGTGCTTTGGGGGGTCCTGAAGAGTTGTGGAGTGCTTTCAAGACCAACGTCCTTGATGTTGCCGGTGGATGTCATGGAACTCACCGCAGGGCGAAGACGAATTTTCTCTCAAGGGACACTGGATACCATTGACCAGAGTCGCAGGGCCATGCTGAATGGCAGAGCTGAGCTGTTCAGGGAGCTGAGGCGTAAAACTGTACGTGCTCGAAGGGTGGACAAGGAGGCCTATGTGCGAGGAATCTGTGAGGGGGTAGAGCATCACCTGTGGACAGGTGATTCTCGTCCCGCTTACAGGGGAATTACAGGGGACGTCAAGGGTGTTACAATCCCTGTTGCTGACCCTCCAATCAACTGTGGTCCACCTTCGCTTGTGGAAACACGGGCTGCTGTGAACCGGTTGAAACGGGGTGAAACTCCAGGAATCTGTGGCATCCATGCCGAACTTCTCAAGGCTGGTGGAAATGCTGCACTCGTGTCGTTGCATGCAGTTTTGTGCTCTGCCTGGAACACAGGCATCATCCCAACTGATTGGAAGAGGAGCCTTGTTGTCCCTCTCTGGAAAGGGAAAGGTGATTGCCAAGACTGCAACAACTACCGAGGGGAGATGCTGCTCTCAGTGCCTGGCAAGGACTTTGCTCGGATAATTATTGATAGGGTTCGCCACCATCTGCTTGAGCACCAGCGTCCAGAGTAGTCAGGCTTTACACCAAAGAGGTCATCGTATCCTTGCTCTTCGGGTCCTCACCGAACGCAAACGAGAGTTTCGGCAGGGGCTGCTTGCAGCCGATGTTGATCTCTGTAAAGCGTTCGATTCAGTGAATCGGGATGCCCTCTGGAGGATTCTTGGTCTTCGTAGGGTGCCACCAAAACTGATCGATCTGTTGTCTGAACTCTACTCTGGTACTAAGAGTGCTTTGAAGTGTGGTAGTACCATCTCTGACTTATTTCCAGTTGTTACTGGAGTTTGTCAGGGGTGTGTACTCGCCCCCACACTTTTCAGCACTTGTATGGACTGGATTTTAGGGAGGATGTCGGAAAGATCAAGCTGCGGTGCATCGTTTGGGAATGCCAAGATCTCGGACCTTGATTTCGCAGATGATGCAATCATCTTTGCGGACACTTTAGATATCCTTTTGCAGGCCTTCGAGGTACTGAATGAGGAGGCATAGCCGCTGGGATTACGGGTTTCTTGGGTCAAAACTAAGATCCAGGCTTTCAATGACATCTTGGATGCTGCTATCCTGTCTGTGTCTGTTTGTGGTGAGGATGTTGAGGTCGTGGAGAGATTCACTTACCTTGGCAGTGATATTCATGTCTCTGCTGGCTGTGAGTCAGAGGTCAATAGACGTCTGGGTCGGGCCTGGGGAGTTATGGATTCACTGGATCATGGGGTGTGGCGCTGCCGGTGCCTGTGCGGGAGGACGAAGGTCCGAGTCTTCAGGTCCTTGGTGCTTCCAGTGTGCTCTATGGATGCGAGACTTGGACTCTGACCAAGGATCTGAGACGGAGACTTAATTCCTTTCGTACCAGGTCTCTTCGGAGAATCCTTGGCTATCGCTGGTCAGATTTTGTGTCCAACGAGCGGTTGCTGAGAGAGACTCGGATGAGATTTGTTACTTGCATGGTTCGTGATTGTCAGTTGCGGCTGTATGGACATGTGGCTCGTTTTCCTGACGCTGATCCTGCTCACCAGATTCTCTCAGCGAGGGAGTCTCGTGAGTGGAGGAGGCCAATGGGCCGACCACGTGCCTCGTGGTTGCAACAGGTTGACCAGCCTCTCAAGGAGATGGGGATGTGCCTGGCATCTGCCTGATGCAGATGGAGGCCCCTGGAGTACCGGCGGAAAGTGGACGCAGTGACATGCTGTTCT
>NC_140966.1:109018809-109091309 GCF_056783735.1 Eptatretus burgeri | reverse complement strand
ACAAAACTAACAGGTCTGTGAGAGCCGGAATTCTTACTGGTTGGAAGGCGATCAAATACTTATTTCATGCATTAAAATGCAAATTAATTATTTTAAAATCATACAATGTGATTTTCAGGATTTTTGTTTTAGATTCCGTCTTTCACAGTTGAAGTGTACCGATGATAAAAATTACAGACTTCTACGTGCTTTGTAAGTGGGAAAATCGGCAGTGTATCAAATACTTGTTCTCCCCACTGTATATACATGTATGTATATATATATATATATATATATATATATATGTATATATATATATATATATATATATATATATATATGTATGTATATATATGTATGTATGTATTTGTATGTATGTATATGTGTATGTATATATATATATATATATATATATATATATATATATATATATATATATATATATATATATATATATTCCTTTTTTTGTCTTGCAGTGAAGTCAATATGTCCTCTTCAGTGTTCTCTCGATTGATTTGATCGACCCGGAGTACAACGTCTTTGACTTCTTGTTGCAAGCATGAAGAGTGCGTAACATGGAATTTGCTTTTTGTCTTTTTAGGGCACGATGTTAATTCTTCCTCAGACATCAATTGTCCTGTCGGTTACTTTGTATCGAGTGAAGAGGAAAACCCTACGGATGCAATGGAACGGGGTGCGTTTCGCTCGGCTAATGGTCTTCCGATCTCATGTGAATTCCTGATCGGGTGTTTACGGATGGTTGTGTGATGCTCATCTACACCTGTAGGTTGTTAAATCTCCCAATACCTGAAGGCGAAGATGAACAGGTCCTGTTCTGCACAAACAGGTGATTGGTGTACTTGCTCCTCGTCCCATCCTCACCGTAGGAAGCACTGCGGTGAAGTGTTTGAAGTTTTCTTCGTTTCCTTGGGTGACCCTCACTCCCAGTGATAAACACGTGTTTGCATCGACAGAAAGGTGTGTTGCCTCCGTTACTTTCCTGTGCGTAAAGTTTCCTGAATTGATTGACCAGAATCCCGAACACCTACTAACCCTCCCCAAACCACAGAACACAACTCCTTCAACCCTTTACTTTTTTGCTTCCTCAGTGGAGTCTTTGAGTTTATTTTTATTTTTTATTTTAAAAAATTTATTTCATGCAATGTCGAGGCTCGTATGAGAGCTAACACACGGAACGTACAACAAGGTGGGAGAGGGAAGGACAAAATGGTGGGGAACAGAGACATGAAGAGTTCTGTGGAAGGAAGAGGAATGGGGTCGGGTACACGGTAAACAAGATGGACACGACAGGGACTGTCAGGTTCTGACACGACAGGGACTGTCAGGTTCTGACATGACAGGGACTTTCAGGAAGGAAAGCAGGCAATTTTAAGGAGGTAGGTTTTGGGTGGATTTACGGGGGTAGAAAAGATCGTGGTTTTGGATGGGGGAAGATAAGTGGTGGTGGTGAACAGCTGTTTTGAAGACCTGGAGCTAAGAGTGGGATTGAAGAGAGTGTGGGAGTTTGTTCCAAAGATGGGGGGAAAAAGAGGAATGAAAGAGTGAAGGTGAGCAGTGATTCTTGATTTTGGTAGTTTTGCTAGAAGGGGGTTGCTGGCGGACCTTGAGTGCCCAACGGAAATTTGGGGCGGGGGACATATCGCAGACAGAGCAGAGGGGGCGGGGCTGGAAAAGAGACGGTAGAAGACAAAGACCACCTACCTTCCTGCGGTCAGAGTGAAAGACCCAAAGACTGAGCCTCATTGCGGGAGACACCAATGATCCTAAATGCCTTGGTTTCCACAGCATGAAGTCGAGAAAGGTGAGAGGCAGGATCACCAGCCCAGAGGGGAGAGCAGTACTCCATCAGTCTGTGGACGAAAGCTTTGTATGTGGTCAGAGGCTCAGAGTTTTGGTTTTCTGTATGTTCCGACAAGATGGTGCAGTAGTGTCTTGCTAACCTCCGAGCTGTCTTGTCTCGGTTCGCTTTTCAACCCGAATATAAACTGTCAGATTGGTGTCTTGCATGGGGGAAGGAGGGGGTAGGAGTGGTGTTGTGTATCTCAGTGTGCCCTTCCTTGGATGTTCGTTAAAGCAGTTGTCCCTCTCCTGGCATTCGTTGGTGGAGGTTAAAGATTATATGGTGTGTTTTGTCAAGAATAGGTGAGTCGTTGCCGGCAGATTCAGCAGATTACAAATTCCTCTCCAGATTGCTTTCATCTGAACATCGGGCTTGATCATCCGATTTGTGAAAGACTTGGGACAAACACTTTCCCCGACTGACTCCACAAGTTGTGAATAATTGGGGCAGTTAAAGAAGTCATCGTTTATAATTTAGCACAAACATGCACTTTGTTGTTCTTGTTCTTGTTCTTCGAAAAGGGGGGTGGGGGTGTCAGTAGAAGGTGTGTGTGTTTTTGGTTATCATCTCCATATGCGGGTTTCAGGAGGTGGAACGGAGTCCTCCCAGGTCTAAAAATATCTGTTTATCTAGCAAGGTTTCAATAAGCCATATCTAGCAAGGTTTCAATAAAGGAGGTGGGGGGGGGGCACAATTCATTGAACAAGCCTTGAATTTATGTTCTCAAAGTTTTGTTCTGAGGGCTGTTTTGAGGATCATCACTGAACCCTGGACAGCTTCCAACTGCAGTTTGTTTGTATTAATATTCCCAGGGATGACTTTTAAGATCTATGTAAGGTTCTTCTTCATTGTTCCAATTGCTCCGATGATCACTGGTACAAGATTCCAGGGTATTTTCACTTCATTTTTGAGTTCTTGGTACTTGGTCATTTTCTTGATTTCTGCATTGTTTTATTGTCAGGTCAGATCAGATCTGTGACTTGCTTCAGGTACCACTGCTTCATGTAAACCTGTACTAACCTGCTTCATGGTCAGGTTGTCGGCGACTCAACCGTCTCCTCACCAGGTTTCCTGGTGAGGAGGGTGTATGGATATGGACATCCACCCAGCAGGAATAAAAAAACAAAATATAACCTGACAAAGGGCGGAGGAACTCATTGTAAGCTAACGGTCATCCATGTCGAGTGCTCATCTGTGTCTGTTTACATCCTCCTGCAGTTGAGTTACTTTTTTTTGGAGGCTGGTGGCAGGATTTTACACTCTGGCCACCATAAACGACTTCATTCCGCAAAACACAAACGCAAATAAATCTGAAAACCCACTCTGTGGGAGTAACTCCTGTGCTGCTGCCCTCAGCATGGCAGCTCTCTGGATGACGAGATTGGGGCAAAGTCTTCGGGACCCCCATTCCTCGATGATAGGAGGAAAAACACGGGGTAAACTTCCTGGGTCAGATTGCAGTGGTGTTTGGAGGAGAAGTGCTGAGGTGTCATCCACCAGACAGCAGTCTCCTTGGGTTAACCTGAGGCGGTCCCTTCGGGTGGGTACCTGGAATATCCTATCCCGAAGAGAGGATGATCACCAGTCTCTGTTATCTGTGCTCCAGCGTTTGAACATTGGTATTGCAGCACTTTCTGAGATTTGGAGACTGGATAGTGGTGAGATAATGGCGGGTAGTTGTACCTACTATTGGTCTGGTCACTCTGATGTTTACCATGCCCAAGGGGTTGCTGTTGCTGTGTCCAATAAGCTGACTCCAATGATAATTGTCCAGGAGAATGGTACCAACCCAGCATAGGCTGAATGTTGACAAGCTCAAGGATAACAGGGTAGCTGAGGAGTTTGTGAATAAACTGAGTGGGGACTTTGGGAGGGGGAGGGGGTTTGGGTGCTTTGGGAAATCCTGAAGAGTTGTGGAGTACCTTCAATGCTACCATCCTTGATGTTGCTGGTGGTCCGGTCAACGAGCGTATTATGAAACTAAGGATTCATCACTCCTTGGGTGTTGTTTCCCTGGTTTCTGCATATGCACCAATTGAGGCAAGTGATCTCACCATGAAGGACACATTCTATGCTGCGCTTGAATTTGTGGTTGATCAGTGCCCCAGGCGAGATACTGTTCTTGCAGTGATCTTCACGATTGGTTTAGAGGGAAGCCACTTTTGCTGATAAGACTTAAGTGTGAGCTCCACCACACCGCCTGCAGGACTCCATTATGGCTGCTCTTAGGCCCTGTCTCCATTGCTCTTCTTTGTTGTGGTTAACTGGGCTGCAAGCGTAGTCGTTTTTACACTGCAACCATATCCTGATATTGAGTCATTCCACCTCATATCACCGGGGGCCTCCCAGTTGACCCCCTCAGATTTACTTTAAACTTTCATAAAATAGTTCCCAGGTATCAAAATGAAGCTGCGTAAAATTTTAGGTCCATAGATGCGGTCAACTCCGAGATATTGAGGGTTGAAAATGTGGCTGTGGCCCTATTTTTATGGTCGTTGTGAGCATCACAAAATGAACGGCTACTTTTAATCCCACAACTTTTTAAATATTAATGCTAGAGCCTTGAAATTTTCAGAGATTATTCTTCTATAACTGTTCTTTAAGAAACAAACATACAACGGAGTATACCTCTATTAATTTTTATGACCTGATCAGTTGAAATCCAGAAAAAAATGTTGGTTTTGTATGAGGACCCAACTTTGAGACCCCATATATTTTTATTGACCCATCCCAGAAGCTTGAAATTTTTTCAGGTAATAACTGTATGGTAGTAGTCGTCAAATACATGTTTAGTTTTCTTCATCAGTCATATATAATACAGTCATGATCCCTCAAAAATTGAAAATTTTCATTTTCCCTGAAATTCAGGTGAGGATTGCAAATGTATGACAAGGTACACCACTTCAAATTGTTCACCATTGGAAAGAGCATATTCAATTTAACTTAAGTCGAACATTTCAATGAGGTATAATGTTTCTATCAATATTTTAAAAATATTTGAATAAATGATGTTCTGCCGGTGCTGTGCGCGATGTGTGTGCTATTTAATGAACAGTCCTTTTACATGTAGTACATATGTGTCACACATGTATAATGTATATACAATGTACATACATATCATCTGCTATTAGGATACCATGAACACAATACTTTGAAATTTGAATTTGTAATTATTTGTTTCTCATTTGTAAATAGCAAGAGCTTAACTCATCTGGCTGGGGCTAAAAATAGAACTCAGGAATAGTGGCTGATCTGCTGATGTCAGCAGTGTATAAAGTTACATTCAAGGGAGGACATTTGTTGGGTTCCTTTGGTCCATGTGATGAAAGTAATTGATGCTCCCCTAACGTCAATTGGGAGGCAGTACAAGCTCGCACCTGACTTTGAAAAGCAGATCAAGGACCTATTCAAATCATTTACGTGAAATGTTTTATTACATTGTTATTGCAGTATGTGATATATTTTTGTATTATTAATTTGAATCATAGAACTAATCATTCATGATTACCATGGTGCCCACACCATGCACACACTTCATGTATTCACGACTGTGTTAACAACAGTTTTTAAAAAATAGAAAATATATTTTAAAAAAATACCTTCTTCTTCTTCTTTCGGCTGCTCCCGTTAGGGGTCGCCACAGCGGATCATCAGTATGATCCGCATAGTGATTTGGCACATGTTTTACGCCGGATGCCCTTCCTGACGCAACCCTGGTCGCCTCTTACGACACAGGGATATGGGACACCTATTTTAACCGGGGTATACACCGGCCCAGTATACTGGTACTCATTTCGCCGACCTCGGAAGGATGACAGGCTGAGTCAACCCCCTGGTGTATTAATTTAGTGGCCCAATGGGGCTTGAACTCAGGACCTTTTGGATCCCAAGCCACTGCCCTAACCACTGCGCCAACACCAGGCATATTTTAAAAAAAATATACCACTTTGATATTTGACACTTTTGTAAACTTGAATATGCTCTTTCCAATGGTGAACAATTTGAAGTGGTATACCTTGTCATATATTTGCAATCCTCACCTGAATTTTTGGGAAAAATGAAAATGTTCAATTTTTGAGGGATCATGACTGTATTATATATGACTGATTCAGAAAAGTAAACATGTATTTGAATACTACTACCATACAGTTATTACATGGAAAAAAAAAATCAAGCTTCTGGGATTGGTCAATAAAAATATATGGGGTCTCAAAGTTGAGTCTTCATACAAAACCAATATTTTTTTTTCTGGATTTCAACTGATCAGGTCATAAAATTTAATAGAGGTATACTCAGTTTTATGTTTGTTTCTTAAGGCCCTGTGTCACACCTTGACGATTTAGCCAGCGTATGCCTGACGTTTGCAAAATTTGGCTAAAACGCTGGCACACGTCGAATACGTTATGGGTACGTTTGTATACGTTAAGAGCACGCTGGCATACGTCGTAGTACGCTGGCATACGTCTTTGTACGCTGGCATACGTCGTAGTACGCCGAGGTAGACAAATTTTCCATGCTTGAAATTTTTTGACGTATGCCAGCGTATGACTAACACGTTCCGCATAATGCTGGCCATAAGTTGTAGGCACGTTACGCGATCGTTGACACATGTCGACACACGTTACTTGTAAGTTACTCATAAGTCGAAACACGTCGAGGTAATGTTTAGCATACCTGAAACTTATTTCTAACCTATGAGTAACGTGTTGTAGGCACGTTACGCAATCGTTGACACACGTCGACATACATTACTTGTACGTTACTCATAAGTCGAAACACGTCTATGTAATGGTTAGCGTCAGTGTTCTTGACTCCCCGGTTTTTTTGGGGGGGGGTTTTTCTTCAGTACGACGGTGATGTTGACACTTCGATTTCTAGTGTGGTTATGATTTAAATCGTTGAGCGGCAGCCTATTAATTATATTATATTATAACCGCACTAGAAATTGAAGTGTCAACATCACCGTCATACCGAAGAAAAAGAAAAAGAAAAAACAGGGAGTCTGGAACACTGACGCTAACCATTACCTTGACGTGTTTCGACTTATGAGTAACGTACAAGTAACGCGTGTCGACGTATGTCAACGATCGCGTAACGTGCCTACAACACGTTACTCATAGGTTAGAAATAAGTTTCAGGTATGCTAAACATTACCTCGACGTGTTTCAACTTATGAGTAACTTACAAGTAACGTGTGTCGACATGTGTCAACGATCGCGTAATGTGCCTACAACTTATGGCCAGCATTATGCGGAACGTGTTAGTCATACGCTGGCATACGTCAAAAAATTTCAAGCATGGAAAATTTGTGTACCTCGGCGTACTACGACGTATGCCAGCGTGCTCTTAACGTCTACAAAACTTACCCATAACGTATTCGACGTGTGCCAGCTTCGTTCGGCAATTTTTCATACATCGGCATACGCTGGCTAAAACGTCAAGGTGTGACGGTGGCTTCAGACTTCGATGTCGAGTGCGGTTATGCTTTGAATCGTCGAGCCGCAGCCTATGAATAGCCTACGCCACGTGATCGTCGGCGATACGCTGCCGCGCTATGCATAAGTTAGACTATCATTGGGCATAAGTAGGGTAAGAATACTGGTTCTGGCTCACTTTTCCCCATGTAAATGAATGGGGGATTTTCAGCCATGAAATTTTTCTTTTTTTTTCCCCTAAAAAATAAATCCCCTTTTTAGCCCAAGGTATATTTATTTGTCTCCCCTTTTAACCTGGAGCCTGGTGTTGGCTTAGTGGTTAGGGTGGCGGCTTGGGATCCCAGGGTCCTGAGTTCAAATCCCGTTGGCTGCTGAATTAACACCAGGGGGTTGACTCAGCCTGCCATCCTTCCGAGGTCGGCGAAATGAGTGCCAGTGTACTGGTCCTGGTGTATGCCCCGGTTAGAATAGGTGTACCATATCCCTGTGTGTCGTAAGAGGCGACCAGGGTTGGTGTCAGGAAGGGCATCCGGCCATAAAACATTGCCTCAAGAAAAAGCCAAACCCCTGCACAGCAGGGAAAAATGGCTGTAAAAACGGTCATTTTTTTATTTCCCCTTTTAACCTAGGGGCTCTCTATTCAAATAACCCATACAACAAGATAAAGATTTGTTAAAGGTGATTCGAAAGAAATATCTGAAACGCCTAACGCCCGGGACACTCTTTATCAAATAACCAATGCATATTGTTTAGCTCACTCATTGAACCTATAAACATTTGTTCATTCTCAAATTCCTTCAATAGTTTAATTTTCTTTGCACAATAATCCCCATCTAAAATATTGAAAAACAAAACATTTGAATCTTTATATTTTTTAAGATACCCCTTTTGTGCCATTACGAAATGATAAACTTCTCTTAATGATCTCATCTGACCACCTCCTGAGTTGCATATCATTTTGATATTGTAGTAAATTATTTTTCCATTGTTCAATTGATAACCATCAAATTTTTCAGTCCATTCAAACATATTTATTATTTTCTTTACATCCTCTAACTTATTGGTTTTTAAATTGATTCGCATATTTGTTTTATTTACCTTTGTTTTAGATATTTTTTCAATAAGACTTATTTGATATTTTTCACATTCATTATGTTTTCCATTTATATACCAAGACTGAGATTTTCTCCACTCTTTAGTTTGACTAATACTTGGTTCGACCATTTATATATTGTGAAAAACGCGGCGGAAGCCCTTAAAAACCCTAACCCATCTTCCCATCGTTAAAACTTGTGTCCATATGGAACACAATATTCTATTCACTCTATCATACAATACCCATATGGAACACAATCTATTTTATACACTCTATCATACAATATCCATATGGAACACAATCTATTCCATTATCTAAAATAAATCTCTTATCATCAAAGGCTCCTAATGCCTTTTTATTTACTTCTTCACTATATATCTTATGTTTATAACTTCTTATTGTATTCATTTTCCTATATTCTTCTTTGTTATTCATCAAACAATTATAATAATTTCTAAAAGTTATTGATTTCTTTATTACATATTTCTTTATTCCCTTTAACCTTTTATCAATCTGATCACCATACTTATAAGCATATGCCTTTGCTCTCAATCCAATAAACTCACTCATTACTTTTCCACCCAACTCATCCTTAAACTTACCAATAACCTTTTCATTCTTTTTTGAAAATAACTCACTCTTCTTACTAAAATTACTTGTATCATATACTCCAATGTTTTTCTTCATATCCTTATAAACATCATCAGTTTTTATATCTAGAATAAAACTATCGGTGTCCATATACAACAATGAAGCATTTTCACCATACTCTTTCTTTAAATCATTATACAAATAATCATACATCAATATCTTTGATAAATCAAGAACTGCTGTTCCAATATAAATTGGTTTATCCATGACAATACTTTCCTTTTTCATATGAATAGCAGAAAAGTTCTCTGAAAACCTCTTCTTCTCTCAAAACTTGGTTTATTTATCAATCTAGAAGCTTCTTTCCAAGATGTTGCAAATCTAATGTTTTGCCTGTTTCTAACATTCTCCATTGTCTTTCCAAAGACAGCATTATTCATCAATTTATAGAATTCCCTTCAAATTTTACTTTTGTATTTGTTCTCATATCTGTATTGAATTTAATATACTTTTTCATCCAAGGACTTTGTTTAAATTTTAAAACTCTATGAATTTTAGCTACTCTCAACCCAGCAGATAAATATTGTCTCAAGTTCCTTTGATGCAAAACATATCCCTCTTTATCATAGAATGTTGTTAATAACTTTTCTGTTGATTTGCCTTTAATATTAAAACTTTTATGATAATCACTGAACCATTCTTTCTTTGGGGTTTCTTTCTCACATGCAAAAGGAAGGTCTTTATGCTTATTATGAAGATCACTCGGGTACTTCAAATCAACTTCAAAATAATAACCTTCTTCTTTGTCATTCAATTTCTCTTGAGAAGAAATAACAATATTCATCAAAGCCTTTTCATAATCCTTTTCTTCCACCCACTCTAATTTACCATAAGGCAGAGATTGAGACATTGCCCATCCATACAAATTATTAGCATCAAAGTACATCAAATAATTACTATCTTTTTCACTCTCATAATTTGGAAGATATTTATTATTTGCTTTAGCATATCTTTTTTGAACATACTTGTGATATTCCACCTCTCTTAGACTTCTCAATCATCAAAAGCATATCTACATCACTGACTAAATCTATATCTTGTTTTGTCATTTTCAACATTGCACTCCAAGCTAAACCAGGAGCTGTGAAATAGTGGGCAGGATCTAATCCATAACAATTTTTATTATGACAGAGTGATCTAAAAGCTTCAAACACATCAGCTAACAATAAAACATCTGTTTTTAGATACAAATCATGATATTCTCCAAGGTTCTTTATCTTAAATATTTTCCAAATTTCTTGTGCGTGTTTATATTCCTTTTCACTTATCTCTTCTTCATAAAGGTTATTATAGAAACTTTCTTTTGAAGGAAGTTGTGTTTCTTTAAATCTCATAAATGAATCCATATAACCATAAGGATAAATTCCCTTACTTGTAAGAATTTTCTCTTTACTTTGAATTTCATTCCTTGTTTCAATTTCCTCTCTAGTTAGAATTCCCTCTTTAATCAGAATTTCATCTATAATCAGAATTTCCTCTTTAGTTAGAATTTCATTCTTTGTTCGAATTTTGTGTATAATTAGAATTTCATCTTCAGTAAGAATTTCTTCATTCATTTCCCCATTAATTAGAATTTCCTCTTTACTTTGAATTCTCTCTTTAATCTGAATTTCCTCTTTAGTTAGAATTTCCTCTTTTGGAAAGAATGAATTAAGATTTGGAAAAGAGCCCGTGGAGCTTAGATTTGATGCGAGGTTGGCTAGTGGCGTTCCCATAAACTTGTAAGAATCAAGAAACCTTATACGAGTTATAGGTTTTGTGAATATCATTTTTGTAAATGAAATATACTTTTGACTTGTGTTTGTTATGGCAGAAATATTCCCTGGTGTTTTTGAAAGTTCATTTATAAATAGATGTGTGTCATAGTTGGCGCTGTTGTGAAGAAAGACTGGAATAAAAGAAGGTAATTTATAATTAAGATTACAACAGGAATGAGCGGGACCTCTATATTTACCAGTAAGATGACAATGATCCCTAACTTTAGACTCCTCAATTTCCTCCTCACAAATATGACAGATATTGTTCTTTCTAAATTCTAATTTTTCTTCTATGGTTAATTTCATCGGTTCATTTGTTTCTTTCATTAATTTACTTAGTCTTATACAATCCTTTTCTAATCGTTTTACAAACTCTTGTGAAGCATTTTTTCCACTATACTGTTCAAGTTTATTATACTTTTCTCCAACAGATGATTTGATATAATAACAGAAACCACAAGGAATATGTTTTTGATATTTATTTGTATATGGTTCTTTTGGATTAGGAGAAGCAGTATTTATCTTTTTAAGGATACATTCAAAATCAGCGTATATCACAAATGGGTGCATGATAGATTTATTATAATCTTCAAAAGAAATCTTTTCACCAGGTTTAGGCATTGTAATTACAGCTGATTTATGATTACTACAATATTTTGAATGTTGTTCTAATCGTTCTTTTGTATGAAATGAATTAAGACATCGCTTACAAGGATATATTTTGTTTGCTGTTCTGAATACCTGAGAAGAGATTAATCTTGATAAATTATTGATGTATGTGTAATGTGAATTATTTCCAACACTAAAATATAAAAGATCAATGTGTGTTTCTTCATTTTTATAGTTGTTTGAAATTTTTAATATTTGAACTTTGTTTGTATCCGTTAATCCATATACATTAATAGAAAGATTATTCTTTTTCTCAAATTTAGGAATATCTGTTAGTGGCATTGGGAAATTAAAATCTTTAATGTCCAAGGTATTCTCATATTTCATATATTGTTTTACTCTTTCTGAATTACATTTTGGTGGATGTAAGTGAGCAAGAACAGACCAGAGAAAACATTTATTATCATTATTCTTAATATTAACAACTGCCTTCTTTTCGTTTTATTTCTTTTGGTAATTCAATATAAGAAGAAGCTTTAAGAGGGTTTGATTTTAGAATGTGTACATCTAAAAAGATGATTTTTTTAATATTGAATCCACTTCCTACCACTGTATTATCAACATCCTCCTCTTGTCTTGATAGTTCTTCATAAACCCCACTATTCAAAAAATCTTGAAATGATGTTATAAAATGAAGATCTGTCCTCATATAAGGAGTTTGTTCTTCATCTTGTCTTTTCATATTCATTTTCACTCCCATATAAAACTTTAAAGTTTTCATTTCTTTTAATGTTTTAATAAATTTTTCAACATCAGGTTTCACTATTTCAATTGATTCAATTATTGATGATGGACCGGGTTCTCCAAATTGAAAAATCCTTATTTTTATATGCCCTTTAAATGCCCCATCAGTGTTTTCAATATAATAGTCTCCCTTTACTTTAAACTCATTTTTCTTGTGTTTTTGTGATTGAAGATGCCTATTATAACTACTCTTCAAAACATCCTTTGAGCAGGTATCACAATGTTTTCTTTCCAACTCAAGAGGGGATATTTTGTGAAATAGATTAAATGTGTGTTTGTTGGTTCGGAGGTGTTTTCTATAATGTTTATATTCGTGATTACAAACATCGCAGTATGTTGTATTCACCATATTTATATAATAAAACTTTGCTTAAACTAAAAATTTCTTGATGAAAATTTCGTTTATTTTACAGGTGAATCTGTGCTTAAACTAAAATTTTCTTGATGAAAATTTCGTTTATTTTACAGGTGAATCTGTGCTTAAACTAAAATTTTCTTGATGAAAATTTCGTTTATTTTACAGGTGAATCTGTGCTTAAAACCATTTTATCCTCCAACTTTTTCACTTAATAAATACAATGTTTCAAGACACAAAAGACAAGTTTCAATCAATCTCTTCATTTGTTAAAGATGCTGAGAAATATGTCAAGGATGTAAAATTGAACAAAGATAAATATAACAACTATTGGATAAAAACAATTATGGTGGATATGATGAGTTCTTCAATTTACTTCAGTGGAAGGGCTTTTAGTATACCTGGAAGAACATCAATTAAGGTATCTCTAACAAAAGTTTCTCCTCTCCTTCTGGCAATATATTCAAAACTAGAAAAAGCAATGAAACAAGAAAAGGTATCAAAAAATAAAAACCTTATGGATGAAGCTTTAGAAAGAAAAGATAAGACCATCTGTAATATGCAAGGAGAAATTTGTATTTTTTTCAACAACCCTAAAGATATAAATCCTGATGAAATAAAGGATGTTAATATATCAGGTGAAATGACATTTCGTTCAATTGTAGTTAAGGATCATTTTAAAATTACCTTTAATATAAAAAATGTAGCAGTTGAATCTGTTAATGAAAAAATGTATATCGATATCGATGGTAATGTTTTTTCTACTAATTAAATGAGCCAATATTCAACTGAAGATTTTGAAGATTATGAGAGTGATTATGATACCGAGAGTTTGCATTCAAACGATAGTTATGACACCGAGAGTTTGTGTTCAAATGATAGTTATGAAAGTATAGATGATTCTGAAAGTATCGAAGATGATATCGAAGATGAATTTCAGTTTAAGTAAAGTTTTACTTTATAAATATGAATAGTTTACTCGATTTTGAGCCTCTTGAATTCCATGATTCTCCATATGACAAATTTGAGAATTGTCCTGCGTGTGAAAGACGGGATTAAACACAGAGTCAAAAGCCTATAAACAATGTATATTCTGTGATTATCTTCTAATTAATGATAATCAAAAATATAAAAAGGAAAATAATTCTTTTAGATTTACACCAAAAAATGAATTACTTTACAAGATTGATTCGAGAAATGAATGTAAAGAACGAGGGTGAGAACACACCTTTCCTTACAAGGGAAGAAACTGAACGTATTAGAGAAACGTTCAAAGGATTGTTGATATATCTTATTCATGGATGTCATTTTCAGGAAACTATCAACACAAGATATTGCATAAATAAAATAATGGATTATCTTGAAATTAAACCTGAACTTAGGATAAAATATAGAATTTCGAAAAAAGCCAAGAATAAATTAAATAACCTGTTTTCCAAATATATAAATGAATGATTTTTTACCTATTTGGGAAAATAAGATAAAATTTGACAACCATAAAAATCTCCCAAATTCATTAAGATGCCTCATAGTTGGTTCAAGTGGATGTGGAAAAACCTGCTTACTTTTAAAGATGCTCCTCACTCCCAACTTTTTAGATTATGATAATTTAATAATTTTCACAAAGTCGAGTTTTCAACCAGAGTATCAACTACTCTCACAAGGTTTTAATGCTGGTCTTCAAAAAGAAGATATAATCGGTTTATTTAAACTTCAAAAAACCTAAATGATTTTAACATTGAAGATATAATACAACTATTTTGTGATACACAGAGATGTAAAAAGAAATCAAAACCGATAACTTGTATTCTGAGTGATAATACGGATGATATACCGTCTCCCCAAGATTTGGATAAATCCAAAAAGAACCTCGTTATCTTTGATGATTGTGTTAATGAGAGAAACCAAACGGTAATGGACAGCTACTACACAAGAGGGAGACATTCTTCTTGTAATTGTATTTATCTTAGTCAATCGTACTTTCAGCTTCCTCGTCGTTCCATCAGAAACAATGCTAATACTTTTATTTTATTCAAGTTAAATTCAATAGATATAAACAATTTTTGGAGAGACAATTGTTCTACATTATGTAGTAAAAAGGAATTTGGGGATTACATGAAACACACGACTGAAAAATATAAATATATTGTTGTGAAACAAGATGAGATATTAAATGATATTTTTCAATAAATAAATGGATGCGAAAGAAAGAGCAAGAAGATTTAGGGAACATCAAGAGTTGGTTTCAAAAGTTGTAAAACAGCAGGAAGACATAAAGAAGAAACGCAGACAGAAACTAACGGGCGAAGAAGCATTTGAAAGAAAACAAGAGAAATTTTTTAAACCACTTTTAAAAACTTCCCAAGGAAAAATGAAAGATGTTTCCACATTTCCCACGGTAGAATATACTCCTAAAAAACTTCAAATGTTAAAAGATTTCAGTCAAATGACGGAGGAAGAATTAGAGCATTTAGGAGAATTAGAATATGATGATGAAGGTTTATTTCAACAACTGGAAGAGATTAATCGACCCCCTGATTATATTGTGAATGCTCTTCAAAAACAATGAATATTCAGCGGATTCAAAAACCAAAGCAGGACTCATTCCAACAGAACAATCAGCAATATTTCATCTTGTTCAAGAAAAGGTATTGATATTTAATGATGAATTAAGGTTCTTGGGTTCTGCTCAACCCCTGTTAAACTAACTCCAAGATTAATGTTTCTTCTCACAAAAGATGGAAGACAAGGTTCAACTGTGAGGGATGAATCAAAGTATATTGATAAACCATTGGATATGGAAAATAATGATGATAGAGTATATATTGATCTGCTGAACACTCTAAATTATAAGGTTATTCTTTCTGGTAAAAGTAGGAAGAATGAGAAGGAGAAACACATTATTCAGGCTTTAAGTATCCTTGGTTCAGGTGTTAGTTTTCTTCCAAATGACCCATCGCAATTAGTTAATAGACTGTTATTGTTGTTAGGCAGTAAGAAGGCTGGAAATAACAATTGTTTTAATGAAGCATCAGCCATTTTAGACCAGTTGATGAACATGAAAATAATTAATAAATATCAATATAAAGACATTTTATCTCATATTAAATAAGATGAGAAGCACAATCCTTAGTTTCAATTTCACAACAAGCGACCACACATCTTCATTCCCATACCCACTACAACTTGACACAACAAAAAGAATATGAGGCATCTTTATTGTCCATGGAAACTTATAATACCTTATTTAATATAACCGAGAAAAATGACAAGTTTAGTTATAATCCAGGAAGTGGATACAAAACGATAACAGTCTCAAATTCGGAGCATATGAGATTTCTCAAATATCTTCCGAAATTGCTCGTCTTATGAAAGAACAGGGTGATGAACCAAAAATATTGTTATAAACATTCAAAAACATACTTCAAAATCAACGATTAAAGTTAAAAATAACTACAAGGTTGATTTCACAATTGATAATTCATTTAGAGAGTTATTGGGTTTCTCCTCAAAAAAGATTGAAACTAATGGGACGTTTTACAGTGATAATGTCATTCAAATATCCTCAGGAATAAATTCGGTGTTAATTCACTGTGATTTGATTGATGGTGCTTATAATGATGGGAAAAAAACAAATACAATATTTTCATTCAGCGCATACTCAACCCCAATTGGTTATAAATTCAATATGGAACCCAAAAATTTGGTTTATCTTCCTGTGTCAGGAAAACCATACACAGAGTAAATTTTAGGATAACCGACCAAGATAATCGTGTGATTTCTTTTAATGGAGAAGTTATATCCATCAGAATTCACCTACGTGAAGTTTTCCAATAAATAAATACGATGGTTATTTTGAGGAAACACGAGTTGGGAAAATATAAAATAATTACAGGGGATGGGATGTTCCTTTCCCCATACTACAAGGGTGAAGGTATGTATCTTGGTAGAGGATACTATAAACCTAAGAGACAAGGGGTGTTGGACATCAATTTAGAGGAGATGGGATAATTGATACTCTCATGGGTATTGGTTCAACTATTCTTAAACATAAAGATCTAATTGGTTCAACTGCTTCTGCTGTGGGAAATGTAGCAGGTGCCGTAAAGAGTATAAAAGATGCTCAGAAGGAATCTCATAAATTACAAGCAATAAAAGAAATTAAGAAAGGCAAAACTCAGTTGTCCCCCAAGAACGACAGAAAATAATTCAAATACTTGGATCAGGGTTTCAAAAGTTTTAACATCTTTTTTTTCCTAAATAAATACAAGTATGGAAGCAATTGATAGTATCTATGATTTGGATGATACTATTATTATCTCAAACTCCACTAAAAAAGAAGATTACTTCAAGGTAAATGCAATAACTGGAACAGACTGGAATACGAATGGTACAAAAAGTTTTGAAATAAATAATCAACAAACCTATTTGAATCTCTCCGAAAGTTTCTTGTTGTGTAAATTTAAATTCACTAAGGCTGGGAATAACACAAACGCTACACTTGTAAATGATTTCTTCTGGAAAATGTTTGATAGTGTGCGTTTGTATATTGGAACACAAGAAGTTGAAGCGGTTGATTATGTCTCTGCTGTATCTGAAATGATAAAATTTACACTCTATACATTCAGTGATAGAATGGGAAAGGGGTCTGTCGAAGGTTTTATTCCTGATATGTCAACGGGAACAAACACAGACCCTGGGTATACTCAAAGGAAAGGAATGTATAATGATGATACAAAAGCAGAAAATAGTTTTACTGTGGCAGTTCCTCTTAAAGGTATATTTGGATTTTGTGATCATGATAAAGTTCTGTATGGCCTTAAAATTAGATTTCAACTACAAAGGAATGATAATGAAAATCGATTGCTTTTTGGTGTTGGTAGTGCTTTTGGTGATCAGAATAAATTTGTAATTGAGGAAATGAGTTGGTATATCAGTGAATATACTCCTAATCTTAAAACAGAAGAGATGTTGAATCGAAGACTTAACTCAAAGAAACCACTCAGTGTATCATACCTCAAAAGAAGATGTCAACACGTTAAACTCAATCAAACAACTTACACGTGGAATTTGGGTGTTCTGGAAGGAAAGCCACGATATCTGTGGATCATTTTTAAAAAGCCAGATGGTGATACTGCGACTGATAAGAATAATGCATTGAGTGATAATGCTAAGGTGAAACAACTTCGCGTTTCTCTAGATGGAACATTTTACCCACGAGATAGATTGGAAATTAATTGGGAAAAAAATGATTTTGCTGAAGCATACAAGTCTTACCAAAAGGTGTGTGAAAGTAATGGAAATAAAGAACCTATTTTGGATATGACAGCATTTAAAAGTTTGTATACAATCTATGCGTTTGACCTGAGCGCTCAAAAGGAAAATATAAAGTCTAATCGAGTGGATACTTCCCTATACATTGAAAGAGGAGAGAGTGAAGAAGTTGATACATATTGTTTGCTTTTGGAAGAAACAGAATTGCAGATTAATACAGATAATGGTGTGATGATTAGTCTCACATAATTTTTTGTTAAATAAATGAGTGGCAAAGTACCAACTGGGGTATATGTTAATCAAATCAATCTTCATAAACTATCATCTTGTGTTCAAAATCAAAAGCCTTGTACGATTAACGTTAATACAATTCAGAGAAAAGGAGCAGTAAGAATTGATGTTTTTCTCACAAGAGAACAGGTTAAAATCTTGAATGACACTGGCTCACTTAAAATTAAAATGACAAAACCAATGTTGAAAAAATATTCAATAAGAGAGACGAGTGGAGGATTTCTCCCATTTCTAATTCCTTTATTTGCTGGTTTAAGTGCGGTTGGAGCATTGACGGGTGGTATTTCAACAGCGGTGAAAACTGCCAACGAAAGGAAGGCTCAACTCCAGGCTCAAAAAGAATTGGAAAGACATAACAAAGAGTTGGAGAAACAAATTAGTGGAAGTGGTGTAATTGTAGATTTTGCTGAAAAACTTGAAGGTCTGCCTGATAAAGCGAGATTGTTAGTTGGAGATATGCTTTCTTCTATAGCACAAGCAGGTGTAAAATTAACGAAAAGAGGTAATGGATTATATCTTTCTAATAAATAAATGAGCATTGATGAGTGGTTGAAAAAATTTGGAAAGAATACAACATCAAATTTACAACTTGTCAAATATTGTAAGAAATTAAAAATTCATAATGTGGTTATTTGTATGAGAGATGAATTAACAAATGTGCCGAAACATACAAAGAATATTATTATGAACTTAGAAGATAATAATGGGAACGGTTCTCATTGGGTTTGTATTTTTAATAGTCAAGACAAATATTATTTTGATAGTTTTGGTCTTCCACCACCTGTTGAAGTCATAAAATTCTTACAGAATGGTGTTTATCAAACATTTCAAGTCCAAGAATTAAATTCCAAGTGTTGTGGCCAATTATGCCTATATGTGTTATTTCAACTCAACAAAAATAAAAAATTTTATGATATTATTTTTAATCTAATATAAATGACTTATGTTGGTAAAGATGGTTCTATCTTTGGTTTATCTCAAGAACTGGATATTGATTTCTCAAATTATTACACAAAGGCACAGGCTGAACGACATAAATATAATATAACCAAAAATATTAACATGAAAAATGCTTATAAATTAAAAATTATCCAAGCCCGACTGACGCGAATGACTTGGTGAGATTAAGCGATTTATCACAATATATATCCTTAAATAAAACAGCCGTGTATTCCAAAGATACAGAAGTGTTGATATTATCTCCAGGTCATACAGAATTCACAGTTCGAATTAAAATAAATTTTTATAAAGAAGGGCGTATCGTTTGTATGAGAATAGAACAATGGGGGTATGATATGAATGATTTAGGGTATAATTGGTCATTTAAAATTAACCTCGAAGACCTGAAACAATTAAATCAGTCTCGTAAGGAAGAATATTATCCACTTGGTATCGAGAATGAGTTTTGTGGGGCTACGATTAGTAAACAACAAATAAAAGAATTTAATAAGGGTAAATATAATAATGGTTTTGCCCTTGTTTATCTCATGAAAACAGAAAAAACAGGATTATATATAATAAGTAAGGAAATACAAAATGATTTAACTATGGGAAGATGGGGAGGTGTTTCGTAGCATAATATTGTTCTAACATATATTTCTAATACATAAATGACAGCAAGAAGGCTTCAAGAAAATTATCATTTCTGTGTCCAAGCATACCTTCAAGAAAAGGGTATTCGGTATTTTAATAAATATGTTCTACAACATAAGAATGAGGTATTTTCAATAAAAGATTGGCATTATGCTGATGTTGATAAACCGACAACTTTAGATTTAATTAGAATGTTAAATAATGAAAAAATTATAAAGTTAAGAAAAGGTAAGGCTCTTTTAGAAATTCAAAAGAAATTTTATTGGTTTCCTGTTGTAAAAAAATTATTTTTGGATACAGGAATAACAAGAAATCCTGATGAATATATGTATAATATTCTATGGCGTGTAAGCGATTCAAGGATAGTAAGGCATGAGGAAGGAGTTGAAGAAGAGAGGGTAGAGGAGGAAAAGGAGTAGAGGGAGAAGGAAGAGAAAGAGGAAAAAGAGAAGAGAGAGAAGGAGGAGAGGGAGAAGAGAGAGAGGGAGGAAAGAGAGAAGAGAGAGAGGGAGGAGAGAGAGAAGAGAGAGAGGGAGGAGAGGGAGAAGAAAGAGAAGGAGAGGGAGGAGAGGGAGAAGAAAGAGAAGGAGGAGAGGGAGGAAAGAGCGAGACAAAATAAATATCAAAATATGGAAACCAGTGAGATTAAAAAAAGATTCGGGGTATTACAGAAAATAACTCAACCCACCGAGGAGGAAAACAAAGAATTGATAAGTCTATTTACAATACTTTCGACAAGACTATTGACATCGAGAAGACAGGTATTTTAATTCAAGTTTTTCATTTTTTTTTTTTCTTAAATAAATGGGGGAGAGAGTGAAGGCATTTCTAAGGATTCTTTATGTTTTAAAAATCAAGATTCAAATGTGCATGTTGGAAACTAAAAGGTTTTTGCACTCTGCAGGAATTTTTCTCATAAATAAATGAGTTATTGTCTCAAATGTAAAAAGAAAACTAATACTAAAAATATTTCATATATTAAAAGTAAAAATAACAGGGTTATACAAAAGGTATATGTTCGGTGTGTGGTTCAAAAAAAAAATCAATTTATCTCCCAACACAAACTAGGAGGGGATATCCAAAAGTTTTTATCAGGAAGTAAATTTACAACTACTGGAATACCAGGGGAATTACATCTTCCAGGGTATTCTTTCTGTGGCCCAGGCACAAACTTGGATAAAAGATTAGATGAGGCAGACAATCCTAAATCCTGGAGTCGGCCTATCAATAGAGTTGATGAAGTGTGCATGAGACACGATATTGATTATGGGAATACCACAACGTTGGAAGAAAAGCATGAAGCCGATAGAGAAATGTTGTATAATTTGTCTCTGATACAAAATCCAACCTTGAGAGAAAAAGTTGATCGGTTCATTGTGAAGAAGATGATCAGTGCTAAATTGAAACTTGGACTTGGAAATTCAAAATCTTATAGGCTCTAATGATGCCATTAAGACTGAAGAGCAATTAGCTGATGAATTACATAAACCAATATTCACAAAGTTTCAGAGAAGGAAAGTTTATTCCAAGGAAGTAGATTATATCTGGTCTGCTGATTTGATTGAACTCAATAATGATAAGGGGTACAAGTATGCTTTAACCGTTATTGATTTGAGGAGTAGATATGCGTGGGTTGTACCATTAAAAAACAAAACAGGTAATACTCTTATGTTAGCCTTCCAACAGATATTTAATAAAAGTAAGAGAAAACCTAAAAAATTGTGGACTGATGAGGGTAGGGAGTTTTATAACAAGACATTTATGAATTTTCAAAAAATAACAGTATTACATTATACAGTACCTTTAATGAAGGGAAGGCAGTTGTTGTTGAACGTTTTAATCGTACCTTAAAAGAGAGACTATATAAAAAATTCACACAACTCGGTTCACAACAATGGTCATCTTTTATTCAAGATATTGTGGATAAGTACAATGACACGATTCACACGTCAACAAATATGAAGCCATCAGAAACATTTACAAAATTAAAATATGAAAAAGAGATTAATGTCAGAAAACCTAAGTTCAAAGTTGGTGATATCGTAAGAATATATAGGTGGAAATCTCATTTTGAAAAAGGTTATACGAAAAGATGGACCAACGAGCTTTTTAAAATTGTTGATGTAATAGATACGGTTCCTTGGACTTATAAGATATATGATTTGGAAGGGGAAGAGATTTTAGGTTCATTTTATTCACAGGAATTACAAAAGACAAAGATAAATTGAAATTTTTTGACTCCGCCCCTTTTGGCTCCACCCACACAAGCCCCGCCCACACAAGCCCCGCCCACACAAACCCCACACAAACCCCACCACACACCCCCCACAAGCTCCAATAAATTGAAATTTTTGACTCCGCCCCTTTTGACTCCGCCCACACACGCCCCTCCCACCGAAGCCCCGCCCACACAAACCCCACACAAACCCCACACAAGCTCCACACAACCTCCACACAAAAACTCCACACAAGCTCCACACACACAAACCCCACACAAGCTCCACCCATATTCATCATATTCACATAATTAGTGATTAGTTAATTAGTTCCCCACACACACAACGTGTTTATTTAATTAAAAAATTATCCACCCATCCACACAAGCTCCACTCATCCACCCATCCCCCCATCTCTCCACCCATCCATTTATCCACATAAGCCTCATCCACATTCACCCCTCCCACACAAGCTCCACCCACATAAACCCCTGCCCATATAAACCCTGCCCACATAAACCCCTCCCACATAAGCCCTGGCTACACAAGCTCCACACGAAAACTCCACACACATAAACGCCTTCCACACAAGCTCCACCCACATAAACCCCCGCCCACACAAGCCCCACCCACACAAGCCCCACCCACACACACACACCCCGCCCCACACAAGCCCCTCCCACACACACCCCACCCACACAAGCCCCGCCCACACAAGCCCCACCCCCCCCCCTCATCCCCCTGTGCGCCCCCACCTTTGACCCACCACCTCCCTCATCCCACCCCCACCCTTCCCCACACACACATGGGGAGGAGGGATGGGATGAGGGGGTGATGGGTCGTTGGGGGGAGCGCACCTACCCCCCAACCCCAAACCCCCCCCCCAACCCCCCCCCCCTTTACATCTCTTTTATTCTTTTCTTGTAATTCAGAATCAAGTAATTGTAAACAAAACAAATATAATTTATTAATATTGAAAATATTAAATATTCATTTGCGAGAATGTACAATCTTTCCCAGCAATCTTCTTCAGATGCCTTGTGATTTCGAAACTCAGACACCATATTCTGTTTTGAAACAAAAAGTGGATAATAATTAGGTTCTATAAAGATAATTACATGGTAATATGAATAAGCCTCGTTGACCACTGAATTAACACACCAGGAGCCTGTCATCCTTTCAAGGTCAATAAAATGAATTCCAGTGTACTGACAAAACCACGTCCAAACTAATGATGCAACCAACATAAGGCGACATTCTAAAGAGAGAGTGATATTAATAATAATTCAGAAATATTTACCTCCAGAAAATCATGTGTTGTACGAGTGATATTAATAATAATTCAGAAATATTTACCTCCAGAAAATCATGTGTTGTACGAGTGATATTAATAATAATTCAGAAATATTTACCTCCAGAAAATCATGTGTTGTACAAGATTGCTTCAACAGCTGATGTTGTGCGATAGTGCTGAAAAAAAAAAAATAAGTCAAGGGTATAGATGAAGAGACAGACAGGGAAAGCAACACACACACACACACACACGCACACACACACACATACACACACACATAGACACACACACACACACGTGCCTCACCATTGGTTTAATTCATTCGAGATCAGAGACCAGTCATTATAAATCATTGGCCTCTTCAATAAGAGCAGAGAGAGGTAGGTAGAAAGACAGACAGAGAGAGAGGCACACACACATGTCTCACCATTGGTTTAATTCCTTCGAGATGAGAGGACGTGATAAGACTTCATGCCACTCATTGAAAATGTCTTTCAATTCTCTTCTAAAATCATTGATCTCTTCAATAAGAGTATTAATTTCATGAACCACGTCGTGATATGTGAACTCAATTTCTTCCAATGCCCTGTCAGGGAAAAAATATATATATATATCAGAATTATCATGATTTAATTAATAATCATTTGCTTCATCGTTCAAAGAGAAAAGCATACACAAACTTACCAACTCTGTAGTGGGCTGTTGGCTTCATCGGAAGAAATATCGTCCATGCCTCAGTTGTAAAAATGAAATCCCGTCTGGCAGAAACTTTGTCTGGCGAACCGCTTATAAAGCAACGATGAGGAAATTGCTTAATCATTGGGTGTGGGCACAGGAAATGACAAGCTTCTCTTAATGATCTCATCTGGCCACCGCCCGAGTTGCAAATCGTTTTTGGACATAAACCACGCCATAAAAGTTTTGATTCAAATGTTTTCAGTTCGTGTTCTGAGATAAAATATAAACACGAGACCTTGTCTCTCAGAATAGTTCCTATTTTTTCACAGCATGACAGTCCAAAACCACTTCCTCATTCACACAGCACGGCCGTGTCAAAAAAACACTTCCTCATTTTCACGGCATGAACTGAAAACATTTGAAACATAAAATTTTTTCTGGCATGGTTTATGTACAAAAATGATTTGCAACTCGGGCGGTGGCCAGATGAGATCATTAAGACAAGTTTATCATTTCGTAATGGCACAAAAGGGGTATCTTAAAAAATATAAAGATTCAAATGTTTTGTTTTTCAATATTTTAGATGGGGATTATTGTGCAAAGAAAATTAAACTATTGAAGGAATTTGAGAATGAACAAATGTTTATAGGTTCAATGAGTGAGCTAAACAATATGCATTGGTTATTTGATAAAGAGTGCCCCGAGGCTTAGACGTTTCAGATATTTCTTTAGAATCACCTTTAACAAATCTTTATCTTGTTGTATGGGCTATTTGAATAGAGAGCCCCTAGGTTAAAAGGAAATAAAAAAATGACCGTTTTTACAGCCATTTTTCCCTGCTGTGCAGGGGTTTGGCTTTTTCTTGAGGCAATGTTTTATGGCCGGATGCCCTTCCTGACACCAACCCTGGTCGCCTCTTACGACACACAGGGATATGGTACACCTATTCTAACCGGGGCATACACCGGGACCAGTACACTGGCACTCATTTCGCCGACCTCGGAAGGATGGCAGGCTGAGTCAACCCCCTGGTGTTAATTCAGCAGCCAACGGGATTTGAACTCAGGACCCTGGGATCCCAAGCCGCCACCCTAACAACTAAGCCAACACCAGGCTCCAGGTTAAAAGGGGAGACAAATAAATATACCTTGGGCTAAAAAGGGGATTTATTTTTTAGGGGAAAAAAAAAGAAAAATTTCATGGCTGAAAATCCCCCATTCATTTACATGGGGAAAAGTGAGCCAGAACCAGTATTCTTACCCTACTGGCATAGGTTGTGAACACCGACAACACGCTCAGCATTTGTTGGTATAAGTTATCTATATGTGATTAAAACGTTCTGTGTACGTTGCTAATACGTTATGCATACATCCAACACGTTATTATACGCCCAAAAAAAAAAAAAAAAAATCAATAGTTCAGCGTACGCCAGCGTTTTACATACATTTTGAGACCTTGCCATATGCTGGCTAAAACGTCAAGGTGTGACAGGGCCTTTACAGAGCATTTATAGAAGAATAATCTCTGAAAATTTCAAGGCTCTCGCATTAATGTTTAAAAGTAGCCGTTCATTTTGTGATGCTCACAACGACCATAAAAATAAGGCCGCAACCACATTTTCAACCCTCAATATCTCTGAGTTGACCGCATCTATGGACCTAAATTTTTACGCAGCTTCATTTTGATACCTGGGGACTATTTTATGAAATTTTAAAGTAAATCTGAGGGAGTCAACTGGGAACATTTTCTTAAATTTGGTGATTTCAGATGGAATGACTCTATTGTTATATTACTTTTATGCTTCGTGTTGGAACACTCATTTGAAACCATTGCGCCAATTTGAGAGCATTTATAGCGGATTAAGATGGGCTATTTTCACATTTTTGTATTATCGGCCACACATCAGGGGTCGCACTTTAGACCACAATGGGCTGCCATTGGCTCATGGGCCGTGCAATGAAGAACAGGGCTTCTAGTCTTGGGGGATTTCAATGCATAGATTGGTACTGAGAGGGATGCTTATCAGAGATGTGTTGCTCCCTGTAGGTCTGGAACTGTGAAGCAGAATAGCATGAAGTTCCTTTGACTTTGGAAGAAGTTACGGACTTTGGGTGGTTGGTTTATGGTTTCAGTGCCCACAGGCTCATTGCTGGACTTGGTATTCCAACGCTGGCGGTGTGGCAAAGGAGATTGACCATGTGCTCCTTGATGGTTACTGGAGGATGATCCAGAACTGGAGGGTCTCCCGAAGTGCTCAGTTCCTTAATACCAACCACAGGCTTGTTGCAGCTTAAATCTGGGAGAATGGTACCTTCCCAGCCAAGGCTGAATGTTGGCAAGCTAAAGGATGTGAGGGTAGCTGAGGAGTTTGCGAGCAGGCTGAGTGTGGATTTGGGGGATCTGGGTGCTTTGAGGAATCCAGAAGAGTTGTGGAGTGCCTTTAAGACCACCATCCTTGAAGTTGTTGGTGGATGTCTTGGAACTCACCGGAGGGCAAAGAAGAATTTTGTCTCTCAAGGGACACTGAATACCATTGACCAGAGTCGCAGGGCCAGGCTTCATGGCAGAGCTGAGCTGTTTTGGGAGTTGAGGCGTAAAACTGTGCACGCGCTGAGGGTGGACAAGGAGGCCTATGTGCGAAGAGTCTGTGAGGGGGTAGAGCATCACCTGTCGTCATGATTCTCGTCTTGCTTGCAGGACAATTTGCATTGCATTCCTCCAAGCCTGACCCTCGGTGTACTGCTCTTATCGCAGAGGGTGGTGGGCTCTTGACAGATGAGTCCGAATTGAAGTTCTGCTGGGCCAGTTACTTTGAGGAGCTGTACCATGCTGATGCACCAGCTGTTGAGTTGGATTTCAGGGGTGTTACTGTCCCTATTGCTGACTCTCCAATCGACTGTGATCCACCTTCGTTTGATTCACTTTCGGATGTGGTGAACAGGTTGAAACATGGTAAATCTCCAGGCAAGGGTGATCGCCAGGACTGCAACATCCACTGAGGGGTGATGCTGCTCTCAGTGCCGGGCAAGGTTTTTACTGCGATAATTCTTTATTGGGTTCGCCACCATCTGCTTGAGCACCGGCATCCACAGCAGTCAGGCTTTACACCAAAGAGGTCAACGATTGAGCATATCCTTGCCCTTTTGGTCCTCACCGAACACAGATGAGAGTTTTGGCAGGGGCTGCTTGCAGCCTATGTTGATCTCTGCAAAGCGTTCAATTCAGTGAATCCCTCTTGAATATTCTTGATCTTTGTGGGGTGCCACCAAAACTGATCAATCTCATGTCTGAACTATACTCTGGTGCTGAGAGTGCTGTGTGATGTGGTGATGCCATCTTCAACTTATTTCCAGTTGTTACTGTCGTTTGTCAGGGGTGTGGACTGGGCCCCACACTTTTCAGCACTTGTGTATTTGATTCTGGGGAGGATGTGAGTGAGATCAAGCTGCGGCGCGTCATTTGGGAATGTCAAGATTTCTGATCTTAATTTCACAGACCATACAGTCGTCTTTGTGGAGATGCTGGATATCCTTTTGGGGGCAATCGAGGTGCTGATTGAGGAGCCGGAGCCGCTGGGATTACGGATTTCCTGGATCAAAACTAAGATCCAGGTTTTCAGTGACATGTTGGATGCTGCTGTCCTGTCTGTATCTGTTTGTGGTGAGGATGTTGAGGTCATGAGAGATTCACTTACCTTGGCAGTGATATTCCTGTCTTTGCTGGCTGTGACACAGAGGTCAATAGACATCTGGGTCAGGCCTGGGGAGTCATGGATTGACTGGATCATGGGGTTTGGCGCTGTAGGTACTTGCGCAGGAAGACGAAAGTCCGAATCTTCAGGTCCTTGGTGCTTCCCGTCTTGCTCTATGGATGTGAGACGGGCTCTCACCAGGCATCCGAGATGGAGACAACTCCTTCGGTTCCAGGTATCTTCGGAGAATTCTTGGCTATCGCTTGTCAGACTTTGTATCCAACAAGCGGTTGCTGGGAGAGACTCAAATGAGAGTTGTTACCTGTATAGCTCGTGAACGTCAGCTGCGGCTATTTGGCTTGTTTTCCTGACGCTGATCCTGCTTACCAGATTCTCTCAGCAAGGGAGCCTTGTGAGTGGAGTTCTCTAATGGGCCGACCACGTGCCTCCTGGTTGCATTTGGTTGATCAGCTTCTCAAGGAGATGGGCATGTGCCAAGCATCTGCCTCGGGGATAGCCAGACAGAGGTCCCTGGAGTACCGGCAGATAGTGGACGCAGCGACACGCTGCTCCGGGGCATGCTTTCATACCTGACCTGACCTGACGTTAGGTGAAAATCACTGGATTTAACACCTCAATGAGCAATGCCGCATTCGCTTTTTTATTATTCCTAAGTCCTGTATCCGGTCACAATGCTTTATTTTCTATGTTCACGCTCGATGGGATCATCAGGTCGTATGTGAGCGTTACTTCATTGTTATGAATTATCATTTTTGGTTCATGTTTCCATGAGTTTTTTGGGACTGGGATATTGAAGTTTTTACTCACGTTCCAGTGGATTACTTTACAAACCCTGTTTTCACTTGGTGTGTACAGTTGTTCTGACATCCCGATTTTTACAGTTTTTTACATCCCGATTGGAGGAGGCTCGTGCTTTGTTTCTGCCCTGTGGAACCCACACTTGTCCAATCGACTCAGTTCTGCCATTTTGTTAAAGCCATCCGTGTAGTGTTCTTGGTGTCGGGCATTAATAATGATTCCTTCTCCATCCCAGTTGAGCTGAACTCTTCTTAGCCATTCCCATGAGCCTTCTTTGTCCATGTCCAATCTGTCCAACTTTTTTATATATGTTTTTTATTTTTTAATCTTCCTCTTTTTTTGTTGTTCTCCCAGTTGTCGATGTATAAACTGTTGGTATTTCGCTTTGTATTTTTCTTTCATCTTTTTTGCTATCATTGGGGCTGTATTCATTGCTGTTTCGGTTTCATGTGTGGCATCTTCCATTTTAATCTGTGTTTGGAAATTTTTGTGAGGTCGGTTCGGGATACCTTCTCTGGCTTCTTGTCTTCATGTTTGCATCTAAATTGTATTCTGTAGTCTGTTGAACTTTTCACATATTCAGCCAGTCTGACAGATGTCATTCTGTGCACTTGGTTGAGTTCCATCCGGCCGCAACCTCCTTCCGGTCCTGGCAGGTACATTCTTGGGATGTCCTGATTTTTGTAGAACATTTTTGTGGTGGTGAGGAGTTTCCTTGTTTTGATATCCAGTTTGTTGATTTATTTTTGCGGCCAGTTTACTATTCTGTTGCTGTATTGGAATTCTGGTATTGCTCGTTGTTTGATGGCTTTGGTTTTGTTTCTCGGGGTGAGACGTGTTTTCAGGATCAGCCTCGTTCTCCACAGGTATTCTTTGGAAATGGTTTTGCGCATTTGTTTGTGACATATTTGGTGGCCCTCTTCTACTCAAAGCTAAATGATGCCAGGACCAGGTAAAACAGGATGGGGCGAAAGGCAATCACCCTGGAAGATCCCGTGGCGTATCTTCACACCTGGTATTTCGATGTTTCCTTCCGAATGTAGCAATATCAATGTGGTGTTCCATAGCTCCATTGCTTTCTTAATTGGTTTGATAATTTGGAGGTTGATCTTGTACAATTGCATGTATTGTATCATCCATTAATGTGGACCTTTATCAAAAGCAGTGTGTGCATGTGTGTGTGTGCGTGTGCACGCGTGCCTGATAGAGTGTGAGAGTATCAGTGTTATAATATGGTAATCGACTTTTGTTGATTTGTTTGGATTTTAACTTCTGCTGTGTGTTGTACCATCATGGTGCAAGCTCTTCTAAAATGGAGGTCGATCACTTGTTTGTTATCGTAACCCATTGTTTATATAATTATTTGTGATGTTCTCCTACTTTGAGTACCGATTGGCATTGCTTTGTACTCGTACTAGAGTGCGTCCACGGTCTTCTCCAGTGGTGTACGAAGCACATGTTTGTTAATGTGTGATCATTATATGTGTCCTCTTGTGTACGATAGGTCTCTGCAATGCCAGCAAGCCAGTCTCGTACAGAGTTCATGCGATTTCTTAACGGACGTCATGATGCACGACTTCCCTGCGGAAATATTCCTCCAGCGCCCGAACATCGCTGAGGTGAGGAGATGCGATCCTTTTGATGTCGGGCTAGTTTTGCATACACAGTAATTTTAAACTTCGAGGCCCGAATATAACATTATTTGATTGTTAAACTGACGTTAGGGTATAACATTCCAGACCCATAAACATGATGGGCAGTTCCATTTCATTCCACCTCATCAAATGTGAAAAAGCCGAACGGAATATTTAGCATGGAATTCCAGCTCTACATCGTCGACATAATACATCTTCTTGTATTCACCGAGTCGAGGCTCAAAGAATAGCAAAGTTTGGATTAAATAATAACAATGCAAACGAGCAAATTTCAGGAAACTGAAGGCCATTTGGCCTGTTGTGCCCGTGCCACACCCGCAACGACAACTGTCCGGCTAACCCGAGGCACGGAGTTTGGCCAGGTATTCACAAGCAATGGCCGATTATTTCTCTACAAATATATCGGGACATTTAATGTTCAAATCCTCAGTTCAGGTGTCACAGCTGACAGCATTGAATCAGGAGGATAGAGGATGATGAAGGAAGAATTTATGAGAGGAAAACGAGAAACTCGCATTGGCAAGCGAAGAGCATGCTGGAAGGATGTGATTTGGTGGGATCCGTGATAGATGTTTGCTCTTCGTCAGGACCGAGGGCTTCATGGTCACCATTCTAGTGAAGAGATGTTATTTGGAGAGCAAAATGATCCACGAGTGTCGTGCTTTTCTCTCCTCGAATTACATGCGTGCAGAATCCCTCATCCCTTTGTCTCCTCAAGTTCCGCGTGCGCAGAACTTGAGGTAGGCCACAAAACTGCTTGGTTGTTGGCAATGATGTTGTGGTTCTGTGAAACCGGCACTACCCCGAGGTAATGGCACATGACATATAGCGGTTCCCGAAACAGTTATTTTATTAGTATTCATTTAGATAGCTCTTCCCTTATGTGTAGTGGGTTTATAGGACAATATGTGTTCCGAGGGCTTTAGGTCGTGTTTTTCTTTCCATTCTTTTCCCATCTTTCATTCTTTTTGTTAGTATTTTGCTTCGCTGCACACACAAACCTCTCCTTCCTTCACGCATGCATGCACACCAAGGGCCATGGTAACATGGGCAGACCATTTGCATACGCGCACCATTTCCCATTCAAAGCATGTGCCATTTTATGCAATAGACGTTCCACCTCAGACTTCACCGGACTCGAGCCCCAACGTTACAACATTTCATACACTATCAAGATTCCTTTATCAAAATCACCACATCATCGAACCACATCCCAAGCTCGCTTAGGTCAGGTCAGGTATGGGAGCATGTGCCAGAACAGCGCGTCGCTGCGTCCACTTTCCGCCGGTACTCCAGGGGCCTCCGTCTGGCCATCCCCCAGGCAGATGCCAGGCCCATCCCCATCTCCTTGAGATGATGGTCAACCTGTTGCAACCATGAAGCACGTGGTCGGCCCACTGGCCTCCTCCACTCATGAGACTCCCTCGCTGAGAGAATCTGGTGAGCAGGATCAGCGTCAGGAAAACGAGCCACATGTCCATACAGCCGCAACTGATGCTCACGGACTATGCAGGTAACAAATCTCATCCGAGTCTCTCTCAGCAACCGCTCGTTGGACACAAAATCCGACCAGCGATAGCCAAGGATTCTCCGAAGAGACCTGGTACCAAAGGAATTAAGTCTCCGTCTCAGATCCTTGGTCAGAGTCCAAGTCTCGCACCCATAGAGCAAGACTGGAAGTACCAAGGACCTGAAGACTCGGACTTTTGTCCTCCCACACAGGTACCGGCAGCGCCACACCCCATGATCCAGTGAATCCATGACTCGCCAGGCCCGACCCAGACGTCTATTGACCTCTGACTCGCAGCCAGCAGAGACATGAATATCACTGCCAAGGTAAGTGAATCTCTCCACGACCTCAACATCCTCACCACAAACAGACACAGACAGGACAGCAGCATACAAGATGTCACCGAAAGCCTGGATCTTAGTTTTGACCCAAGAAACCCGTAATCCCAATGGCTCCGACTCCTCATTCAGCACCTCAAGGGCCCCCAAAAGGATGTCTAAAGTCGCCGCAAAGATGACTGCATCATCTGCAAAATCAAGGTCCGAGATCTTGACATTCCCAAACGATGCACCGCAACTTGATCTCTCCGACATCCTCCCTAAAATCCAGTCCATACAAGTGCTGAAAAGTGTGGGGGCAAGTACACATCCCTGACGAACTCCAGGAACAACTGGAAATAAGTCAGAGATGGTACCACCACACTTCACAGCACTCTCAGTACCAGAGTAGAGTTCAGACATCAGATCGATCAGTTTTGGTGGCACCCCACGAAGACCAAGAATCCTCCAGAGGACATCCCGACTCACTGAATCGAACGCTTTACAGAGATCAACATAGGCTGCAAGCAGCCCCTGCGGAAACTCTCGTCTGCGTTCGGTGAGGATACGAAGTGCAAGGATACGGTCAATCGTTTCCCTCTTTGGTGTAAAGCCTGACTGCTCTGGATGCTGGTGCTCAAGCAGATGGTGGTGAACCCTATCAAGAATTATCCGAGCAAAGACCTTGCCCGGCACTGAGAACAGCGTCACCCCTCGGTAGTTGTTGCAGTCTTGGCCATCACCCTTCCCTTTCCAGAGAGGGACAACAAGGCCCCTCTTCCAGTCAGTTGGGATGATGCCTGTGTTCAAGGCAGAGCACAAAACTGCATGCAACGACACGAGTGCAGCATTTCCACCAGCCTTGAGAAGTTCGGCATGGATGCCACGGATCCCTGGAGCTTTGCCCCGTTTCAACTGGTTCAACGCAGCCCGTGTTTCCACAAGCGTAGGTGGACCACAGTTGATTCGAGGGTCAGCAACAGGGATTGTAACACCCTTGACGTCCAACTCGACAGCTGGGGTATCAGCCTGCTACAACCGCTCAAAGTAATCGGCCCAGCGGGCCTTCACTTCAGACTCCTCTGTCAAGAGCCTACCACTCTCTGCTCGAACTGCAGTTCTCCGAGGGATGGGCTTGGATGAACGTAATGCGCGAATTCCCCTGTAAGCGGGACGAGAATCACCTGTCCACAGGTGATGCTCTACCCCCTCACAGATTCCTCGCACATAGGCCTCCTTGTCCACCCTCAGTGCACGTACAGTTTTATGCCTCAGCTCCCTGAACAGCTCAGCTCTGCCATTCAGCCTGGCCCTGCGACTCTGGTCAATGGTATCCAGTGTCCCTTGAAAAACAAAATTCTTCTTTGCCCTGCGGTGAGCTCCAAGGCATCCACCGGCAACATCAAGGACAGTGGTCTAGAAGGCCCTCCACAACTCTTCAGGACCCCCCAAAGCACCCAGACCCCCCGTGTCCACTCAGCCTGTTCGCAAACTCCTCAGCTACTCTCTCATCCCTGAGCTTGGCAACATCCAGCCTAGGCTGGGATGGTACCATTCTCCAGGATTTAAGGTGCAGCTTTAGAGTTGCTACAACAAGCCTGTGGTCAGTATTGAGGAACTAAGCACTCCGGTAGACCCTGCAGTTCTGGATCATCCTCCAACGACCGTCAATGAGGACATGGTCAATCTCCTTTGCCACACCGCCAGCGTTGGAATACCAAGTCCAGCAATGAGCTTGTGGGTGCTGAAACCATGAACCAGCCACCCTAAGTCCATGACTTCTTGCAAAGTCAAGGAACTTAGTGCTATTCTGGTTCATAGTTCCTGACCCATGGGGACCAACACACATCTCACAACCATCCCTATCAGTTCCAGTCGATGCATTGAAATCCCCCAAGACTAGAAGTGTATCTCGTCTGGGGCACTGATCAACCACAGACTCGAGTGTGGCGTAGAATGCATCCTTCACGGTGAGATCACTCGCCTCAGTCGGAGCATAAACAGAGACCAGGGAAATGACACCTAAGGAGTGACGAATCCTTAATCTCATAATACGCTCGTTGACCGGTGTTACCTCAATTATCATTGGGGTCAGCTTATTGGACACAGCTACAGCAACTCCTTGGGCATGGTAACCATCAGAGCGACCAGACCAATAGTAGGTGTAACCACCCACCATTATCTCTCCGCAATCCGGTCTCCGAACCTCAGAGAGAGCTGCAATCCCGATGTCCAAACGCTTGAGCTCAGATGATAACAGAGACAGGTGATCATCCTCTCTTAGGGATAGGACATTCCAGGCACCTACCCGAAGGGACCGCCTCAGGTTAACCCAAGGAGACCGCCGTCTGGTGGATGACACCTCAGCACCACTCCGACACACTCTCCCGCAACCTGACCCAGGGATGTTACCCCGTGGTTTCCCTCCTATCATCAAAGATTGGGGGTCCCGAAGGCTTTGCTCCAATCCCGTCATCCGGTGAGCTGCCCTGCGAAGGGAAGCTGCACAGGAGGTACTCCCACGGAGTGGGTTTTCAGATTTTTTTGCGTTTTTGCGTTTTGCGGAATGAAGGGTTTTACGGTGGCCGGAGTGCAAATCCTGCAACCAACCTCCTAATAAGAAGTGACCCAACTGCAGGAGGACGTCCGCAGACACAGATGGGCACTAGATATGGATGGCCGTTGGCTCACAAGGAGCTCCTCCGCCCTTTGACAGGTTTTGTTTTTAATCCTGCTGGGTGTCCATATCCAAACACCCTCCTCACCAGAAAACCTGGTGGGGGAGACGGTTTAGTCGCCGCCAACCCGACCATGGAACAGGTTAGTACAAGTTTACATGGTACCTGTAGCAGGTCACAGATCGAACCTGACCTGACAGCAAGCTCGCTTACTTTCGCCATTAACGTGCACAACCACGATGCCTCAACCTCCACGAACCACCATGCAATAACTCACCGCTACGCTGTGGCTATAATCGCCTCAACCACAGTTTTCACCACCGACGACCACCACTACCTTTTCGGACCAACACGGAACAGGAGCAGTGTGGCGTTCCATTAATGAAACTTGGATCTGGATATTCTAGCATCTAACTTGAGACGCAAATGTGCGCTCGGCTCCGTTTGACGTCGTGTGGATAGCCCCATCGTTCCGCTCAGTTACGGCCCTCATTGGGTGTCGAGCACGTACTCTTGGCTGGAGAGCGCAAACGAATACCCTGTACCATGTTAACCTTGGAGATGGATTGTATGGCAGAGTTTGGGGCAAGTGAGGCCATTTCTATTACTGAAGCCTTGCCTGGGCAGGGCTCGCGCCAGGGTAATCATCCGCACACCAATGAGGGTGCTGGAAAATACCCATCACGCCGCCTCATCTGCTTCTGGGCGCCATCCCCGCTAAGGGATTATAAAGGAGCGCTCGGTTCCTTGGCTGCATGTTCTTGTTCTTGGGGTCATGGTGTGGTGAGCAACAGAGCGGGCAGAACGAGTGGAAGAGAGCCCAAGGGGTGGAGTGCGGATCAAGCGGGAAAGCCAGATGCCATACCGGGCGCAGTTTGGACAACCTTAGCATTCATATGTACAGACTTCTTTACACTGCACTTTTGGACTGTCTTCTCAAACGTTCTTTGCTTTGTTTCCAACTTCACTTGATCCACGTCTTTGCCCCTTCCTCTCCGCACATCACCTGCTTATCACCGCACCCCTCACCGTGCCTCCCTCTGACCATGCACCTGAGACACGGGTTTGCGTTGGTCTGTCAACCTCGCTTGGTAACAGAGGTCAAAACGACCTCAACCTTCCTCTCTGTGTCTCTCTGTACTATTTTAATTTCCTCGCGGAATGATCCCGATGGTGCCTGTTGTGTTAAAATATGTAAGATTGTCGAAGATTTAGTATCAGGGTAACTCTGCACTGTCTCTTGTGTTTGTAAGTAATTGTTTTTCTTTTGCTGCATTTCACCATCCTTGCTTTACCTGCTGTATGTATTTTCTCTTGTGTAAATAAACCCATTGTCTTGACTGTATCACATACCTTCCCCTCGCTTTCTTTAAACCAGCAGAATACCCGCCCTACGGGCGATCTTGTTCCAGGCATGCAACACGTTCTTCTGACGCATACCTTTATTTGGGCGGTGCAAGACAACTGACAGCTCTGTATGAGGAAAAAATACATAACCCAGGTTATATGCATGAAACAAAAACGTAGCTTCTGCTTATAATTCAAAACACCTCACCACACTGGAAGATGTGGGGACAGGAATACTGCACTGTAAATGGTGGAGACTTGAAATACCCTCCCCCACCTGGAGGTGGCGCTACACGATACACATTTACATGGAGAATGTGCATCCCCCACTTCCTCACCCTCCCCAAGACCACCGGCAAAGATAAAAACACCCCTTTACACTAATTGGGGTTATGCTGATCCTGTGTAGCAAGTCTGGATGTAATTGGGTTAGAACTGTCGGAGGAGTATCCCGACAAACAAACCCGCAAACAAAGAAACCCACAAACACCAGTCCGTGAGTTCTTGCAAGGATAAATGGCCTTTGTTGTTGAAGTTCAACCAGCTTGTCATTGTCTTTTCCTTCATTGGTTTAGCATAGTCTGCACTCGGTATTAGCCTGGGACGTTCTACTCCACTAATTGGCTCACATGGTACGGACGTTCTACCCCACGCTCGGCAGAAGATCACCAGAAGGCCTCTAGTTAGGTTGCCGTGCCAATAGAAAGGTATCGCAGAAACCTCGAAGCGTAACCCTGCTCCGCGGTCGTCTAAGTCTAGCGGCTCCGGCTGTGTAAGATCTGCAGGCAGTTGGACGGCGGAGTTATCTGTGATCGGCAGCCTCAGGGCCGGATATTGGGAAGACAAGCCCAGAGAAGCCCACGTGGTAGCCCCGACTCTGGGTCCATTACAATACGCTGTTAAAAATATTGCCATGGCTCTTCTTCAGTCATTATAACATGTCCCAAATGAGTAGAAGGTCCACCACACATGCTGAAAGACCAAATGGTGTGGTAGAGTTGATCTTTATTTTTTTTCTTTTCTGCAAGATCAAGCCTCGTGGAATAGCAAAGTGACACAAGGTATAAACTGACAGTGGGGCAGCAAGTAACTCTTGGACAAAATAATGAAAGGAATGAATGACCAGGAAAAGAGTTGGGAAGAAGACACTTCTCCCTGCAAGTAAGAGGGTTGGGGTAGGAAGGGTTAATTGGGGTATAAAAGATTAGTGGTCAGGATGGGGAATGATGCGAGATGGTGGTGCACCACCTGTTTGAAGCCCAACACTCCGAGAGGGAACAGTGGGATTTTAACGCCCTCAGGAAAAACATGAGAAGAACAGTTCAGGGAGTGCAGCAATGATATTTTTTCATAATGAGACAAAATACAAAGGAATCAGTAATCGTAAGCAGCAGTGATCGGAGAGAGGAAGGAAATGGAATATACTGTAGTAAACATAAATGTTACGATCGATGAAAGCAGAGTTTATCCTTTGTGGTTTTGCACTTCCTCGCCCATGGCGAGAGTATGAAGGGTACCACGACAAACTCAATGGCACACCATTGGTGCAATTATAGTCGGGCGCGACGTCGGCCTTTGTAGTTTCATGATGTAAGTCACCTGGTTGTTGGATTTATATGGGCACCGGTTCATGCCGCCGTGGTCGTGTGGCACGAGGATTGAACTTTTGGTTGTTGTGCGTCGTGCAGGGATTGTTGATGCTGGTCAGTTCCGCCCCTGGGCTAGAGGAGGGGATGCATGACCTGGAGCTTGCCGCGTGGCGTTGCCTACGCTCTTTGTGCCACAATCTCTCCACTCGTTTGAAATACCACCACGACCCGGACTTTTTTTGCACTAAAACAGGTGATGTGCTTCACGGGTTTTCCATCGTTAAACTAGTCCTTGAAAATAGGATTGGCATCAAACTGCACCCAGAAATAGAGAAACAAGTTTGGGAGTCTGCACGTTGACATAACCATGAAGAGAATATTATGAACGGATGCAAAAGGTGGAATTTGTAACCCCTGATGTCCATCACCACCATCTCGTGCAAGCATCCTTTCCTATTTCCTCTACCCCCCCCATCCTCCCTCAACCCCTCCTCTACCCCTCCTTACTTCTTTAGGGCCCTAGACTTGAATGCAGAATTTATTAATTAAGGTCCCCAATTCCACTGCATGAGAAGTACTTACAGTATTTGAAACATTGAGCCCTTCCCCTCCAACCATATGCACGGACTGACACGGACATACACATGTGGGGACGTGGACAGACACAGAAAAACACATCTGGGCACGCGGTAAGACGGACATTAATGTGGGGATGCGGACGTGGATAGACACTTGTATGCAGACACTTGTATGCATAAGCACTTGCATGTATAAACACATACACACATGCATAGACACACATGCATAGACACATACAAACATGGACATACAGACACTTGCACACGTAGATGCATATACACATGCATAGACACACAGTTGCATGGATCGACTCATACTTGCATGCGTAGACGCATACACGCGTACATGCACGCTCGCGCGCATAGACGCGTTCATGCACGCTCGCGCGCATAGACGCGTTCATGCACGCTCGCGCGCATAGACGCGTTCATGCACGCTCGCGCGCATAGACGCGTTCATGCACGCTCGCGCGCATAGACGCGTTCATGCACGCTCGCGCGCATAGACGCGTTCATGCACGCTCGCGCGCATAGACGCGTTCATGCACGCTCGCGCGCATAGACGCGTTCATGCAAGCTCGCGCGCATAGACGCGTTCATGCAAGCTCGCGCGCATAGACGCGTTCATGCACGCTCGCGCGCATAGACGCGTTCATGCACGCTCGCGCGCATAGACGCGTTCATGCACGCTCGCGCGCATAGACGCGTTCATGCACGCCGCGCGCATAGACGCGTTCATGCACGCTCGCGCGCATAGACGCGTTCATGCACGCCGCGCGCATAGACGCTGCGTTCATGCACGCCGCGCGCGCATAGACGCGTTCATGCACGCTCGCGCGCATAGACGCGTTCATGCACGCTCGCGCGCATAGACGCGTTCATGCACGCCGCGCGCATAGACGCGTTCATGCACGCCGCGCGCATAGACGCGTTCATGCACGCCGCGCGCATAGACGCGTTCATGCACGCTCGCGCGCATAGACGCGTTCATGCACGCCGCGCGCATAGACGCGTTCATGCACGCTCGCGCGCATAGACGCGTTCATGCACGCCGCGCGCATAGACGCGTTCATGCACGCCGCGCGCATAGACGCGTTCATGCACGCCGCGCGCATAGACGCGTTCATGCACGCTCGCGCGCATAGACGCGTTCATGCACGCTCGCGCGCATAGACGCGTTCATGCACGCTCGCGCGCATAGACGCGTTCATGCACGCTCGCGCGCATAGACGCGTTCATGCACGCTCGCGCGCATAGACGCGTTCATGCACGCTCGCGCGCATAGACGCGTTCATGCACGCTCGCGCGCATAGACGCGTTCATGCACGCTCGCGCGCATAGACGCGTTCATGCACGCTCGCGCGCACAGACGCGTTCAAGCACGCTCGCGCGCACAGACGCGTTCATGCACGCTCGCGCGCACAGACGCGTTCATGCACGCTCGCGCGCACAGACGCGCTCAAGCACGCTCGCGCGCACAGACGCGCTCATGCACGCTCGCGCGCACAGACGCGCTCATGCATGCTCGCGCGCACAGACGCGCTCATGCATGCTCGCGCGCACAGACGCGTTCATGCATGCTCGCGCGCACAGACGCGTTCATGCATGCTCGCGCGCACAGACGCGTTCATGCATGCTCGCGCGCACAGACGCGCTCATGCATGCTCGCGCGCACAGACGCGTTCATGCATGCTCGCGCGCACAGACGCGTTCATGCATGCTCGCGCGCACAGACGCGTTCATGCATGCTCGCGCGCACAGACGCGTTCATGCATGCTCGCGCGCATAGACGCGTTCATGCATGCTCGCGCGCACAGACGCGTTCATGCATGCTCGCGCGCACAGACGCGTTCATGCATGCTCGCGCGCACAGACGCGTTCATGCATGCTCGCGCGCACAGACTCGTTCATGCATGCTCGCGCGCACAGACTCGTTCATGCATGCTCGCGCGCACAGACGCGTTCATGCATGCTCGCGCGCACAGACGCGTTCATGCATGCTCGCGCGCACAGACGCGTTCATGCATGCTCGCGCGCACAGACGCGTTCATGCATGCTCGCGCGCACAGACGCGTTCATGCATGCTCGCGCGCACAGACGCGTTCATGCATGCTCGCGCGCACAGACGCGTTCATGCATGCTCGCGCGCACAGACGCGTTCATGCATGCTCGCGCGCACAGACGCGTTCATGCATGCTCGCGCGCACAGACGCGTTCATGCATGCTCGCGCGCACAGACGCGTTCATGCATGCTCGCGCGCACAGACGCGTTCATGCATGCTCGCGCGCATAGACGCGTTCATGCACGCTCGCGCGCATAGACGCGTTCATGCACGCTCGCGCGCATAGACGCGTTCATGCACGCTCGCGCGCATAGACGCGTTCATGCACGCTCGCGCGCATAGACGCGTTCATGCACGCTCGCGCGCATAGACGCGTTCATGCACGCACGCGCGCATAGACGCGTTCATGCACGCCGCGCGCATAGACGCGTTCATGCACGCCGCGCGCATAGACGCGTTCATGCACGCCGCGCGCATAGACGCGTTCATGCACGCCGCGCGCATAGACGCGTTCATGCACGCCGCGCGCGCATAGACGCGTTCATGCACGCCGCGCGCATAGACGCGTTCATGCACGCTCGCGCGCATAGACGCGTTCATGCACGCCGCGCGCATAGACGCGTTCATGCACGCCGCGCGCATAGACGCGTTCATGCACGCCGCGCGCATAGACGCGTTCATGCACGCCGCGCGCATAGACGCGTTCATGCACGCTCGCGCGCACAGACGCGTTCAAGCACGCTCGCGCGCACAGACGCGTTCATGCACGCTCGCGCGCACAGACGCGTTCACGCACGCCCGCGCGCACAGACGCGCTCCCGCACGCTCGCGCGCACAGACGCGCTCATGCATGCTCGCGCGCACAGACGCGCTCATGCATGCTCGCGCGCACAGACGCGCTCATGCATGCTCGCGCGCACAGACGCGTTCATGCATGCTCGCGCGCACAGACGCGTTCATGCATGCTCGCGCGCACAGACGCGTTCATGCATGCTCGCGCGCACAGACGCGTTCATGCATGCTCGCGCGCACAGACGCGCTCATGCATGCTCGCGCGCACAGACGCGTTCATGCATGCTCGCGCGCACAGACGCGTTCATGCATGCTCGCGCGCACAGACGCGTTCATGCATGCTCGCGCGCACAGACGCGTTCATGCATGCTCGCGCGCACAGACGCGTTCATGCATGCTCGCGCGCACAGACGCGTTCATGCATGCTCGCGCGCACAGACGCGTTCATGCATGCTCGCGCGCACAGACGCGTTCATGCATGCTCGCGCGCACAGACTCGTTCATGCATGCTCGCGCGCACAGACGCGTTCATGCATGCTCGCGCGCACAGACGCGTTCATGCATGCTCGCGCGCACAGACGCGTTCATGCATGCTCGCGCGCACAGACGCGTTCATGCATGCTCGCGCGCACAGACGCGTTCATGCATGCTCGCGCGCACAGACGCGTTCATGCATGCTCGCGCGCACAGACGCGTTCATGCATGCTCGCGCGCACAGACGCGTTCATGCATGCTCGCGCGCACAGACGCGTTCATGCATGCTCGCGCGCACAGACGCGTTCATGCATGCTCGCGCGCACAGACGCGTTCATGCATGCTCGCGCGCACAGACGCGTTCATGCATGCTCGCGCGCACAGACGCGTTCATGCATGCTCGCGCGCACAGACGCGTTCATGCATGCTCGCGCGCACAGACGCGTTCATGCATGCTCGCGCGCACAGACGCGTTCATGCATGCTCGCGCGCACAGACGCGTTCATGCATGCTCGCGCGCACAGACGCGTTCATGCATGCTCGCGCGCACAGACGCGTTCATGCATGCTCGCGCGCACAGACGCGTTCATGCATGCTCGCGCGCACAGACGCGTTCATGCATGCTCGCGCGCACAGACGCGTTCATGCATGCTCGCGCGCACAGACGCGTTCATGCATGCTCGCGCGCACAGACGCGTTCATGCATGCTCGCGCGCACAGACGCGTTCATGCATGCTCGCGCGCACAGACGCGTTCATGCATGCTCGCGCGCACAGACGCGTTCATGCATGCTCGCGCGCACAGACGCGTTCATCCATGCTCGCGCGCACAGACGCGTTCATGCATGCTCGCGCGCACAGACGCGTTCATGCATGCTCGCGCGCACAGACGCGTTCATGCATGCTCGCGCGCACAGACGCGTTCATGCATGCTCGCGCGCACAGACGCGTTCATGCATGCTCGCGCGCACAGACGCGTTCATGCATGCTCGCGCGCACAGACGCGTTCATGCATGCTCGCGCGCACAGACGCGTTCATGCATGCTCGCGCGCACAGACGCGTTCATGCATGCTCGCGCGCACAGACGCGTTCATGCATGCTCGCGCGCACAGACGCGTTCATGCATGCTCGCGCGCACAGACGCGTTCATGCATGCTCGCGCGCACAGACGTTTCTTAAATACAAATGCACCTCAATCCCTAGTTCTCTCACTTGCTTTGTGAAGGTCTCGTACCTGAAATATGAACATTGTTCCGCACGCCGGTTGGCTAATCTCTCTTAACAGTCGGTCGAGGAGACTTGTCTTTATTTGTTTCGGTTTTGATCGACCCGAAGCGTCATTTCATCTGAGTGTGTGGATCGGTGCAGATTTGGATGGCAGCACCATCTCAGCTTCGAGCTCGTCGGGTTCAACCCTCTCGAGGGCTCGCTCTCTGGGGGTTACAAGCCCTCGGCCATCCACTCTCGGACAGCTGGACCAGCGGCCACGTGGTGATGGTCGAGATGGAGATTTGTCCTCTTCGAGGTAAGTTCTTTGCACTTCAAGCATTTGAGGAATTTAAATTTGTTGTAAATTATTGTTTGTGTGGTTGTGGGGTCATTGTATTCTTGTTTGATTGGATGATTGTGATCTTTGTTTGCGGATAGTTGGTGTTGGTATATATGGTGTTTTGATGATATTTGTGAGGTTGTTCTCAAGAAGCACTTCAACGAAACGGTTGACAAGGAAATGCTGGCTTGACAAGTGATTAGCGATCGCCGTTTGGTCATATATGCACCGTTCACCCAGAGATGTCCAAGCGATGTCCGAATTGGACAAATTAACACTTTTTTTTTTAGCAGTTGGAATAACTGCTGAAGTCAATGAAGAAGTTAAAATTTTGACTTTCGGTTGAAATTAAGAGATTATTGAGGTTATGCATGTGCGGAAATGAAATAAAGCTGCGAAAGCTGGTGTCTCTGGCCATTTTAAGAATTGCAATGTATCCAGTGATTCGTCGGTATGATGATCAGGCATTCGATTGTATGAGCGGGGAAAGTTAAAAAATATACTTTATCATTAAGAAATCGTAGTGGCCTGTTCTAATTCAAGGCATTGTTGAGCAGGTCAAAAACAATGGTGGTTTAAGACTTGTGAGCTGACAGAGGTGCAGGTGATGGCGGTGATGGCGGTGCCCATGAACGTGCACCGCCATCTTCGTCAGGCTTATTTGGTTTTTTTTTGTGATGCGCACCCCAAATTATCCTCAAAAGGAGTGTTTAAATTAACCCAAACACCCAATTTTCATACATGCACTAACTCGGAGTTGCCTTGGTATGCTTGCAACGTTTGGGGCCGTGAGGTTTCATGGTTTTGGTGTTATGGAGGAGACAGATGAATGGAATGACGGATGGACTGATGAATGTACACATACTGACATTTATTATTGATAAAAATCCACAGATTGTACAGGGTGCCCCACAGAAAAGCAGGAAATTTGAGATTTTGACATTTATTTTGCCATATTTTGCACTACATCTAACGTTTGTTTTTGTTTTGTTTGAAAATAAAGTGTATCTTTGTTTTACACTACATCTAAGTTTGCTTTTGTTTTGTTTTAAATAAACTGTACCAAATTTCCTGGTTTTCTGTGGGGCACCCTGGAGTTGTCTAAATGAAGTGCTGGAAAACTCAATCCCATGTCAGAGAACATTTTTGTCAGAGAAGGTGTGTGTGTGTGTGTGTGTGTGTGTGTGTGTGTGTGTGTGTGTGTGTGTGTGTGTGTGTGTGTGTGTGTGTGTGTGTGTGTGTGTGTGTGTGTGTGTGTGTGTGTGTGGTGAGGGGGATGTGGGTAATGCTGGGAAGTGGATGTGAGGAGGGCGGGGGTGGGGGAGTGCTGTATGCATGCGTTAGTGCCGCGCCGGCAGTGCGTGATGTTAGTTCGTTCATTCATCCGGTCCTCTAGCTTTCGCACATGTCACAATGTGTTGGGATGAGCAACGGGGATTGTGGAGAAGGTCGTGCTGTTCCTCTTTTCCATTCCCCTTAAATTGTATTGCATCATTCCCTTTACCTTATGCACAACTGAGCTGGAGGACGTTACTGACTCACACTTGTGCTATCTTTCTTTGTCGTGATGTTGAAGCAGTGGCAGTGAAGGTCCTGGCCTTCCCGGTTCGACGACATCCCGAGCAAACGAAGCGGTGGCTGATCCAGAAGACCATGGAGTCGCGGATGAGTGGGAAGCCGAACTCTCTCTCGTGCTGCAAATTCAACAGCTGAACCTTCCCCACTTCTGCCTGGTCCTCTTGGGACGTTGCTTCACGGCTTGCAGGACAGGTGAGACATCGTGATGAATGTCCTCATTGAAGACTGTACAACACATTGGTCCCATGGCACAGGTCCTCCTCAAGAAGGATTGTTTGGTTAAATATGAGATTGAAAGAAGTGTGCACTCATTTTGGGTGGTGTTAGTGTTCCACAATGATTATCGTTGTTGTTCCTGTTGTGGATTTTGTTCATTTTGGGTGGTAATTATAATAGCACTAGCTGTGCCTACCCATCGCTTCGCTGATTGGTTTAATGAAAAGACAGCTTGTTGTACTTCACAAACACATTGCATGTCCAACTTGAATCTCAATGAGGATGTAAAATTAAGTGAAACACGAAAAAGTATCTTTTATACACATGTAGCTGTTGTTGTTACTGTCATTGTGCCTGTGCCTGTGACTGTGGTTGTTGTGTGTTCTCATTCCATGCACTATTATTTATTTTTCTACTGCTTCGAGAAGTATTACTAAATGTCATTTTGTGTGCTCCTTCCATGTCCAGTACTATTATTAATTTTCTATTGTTGTGAGATTTATTACTAAAGGTGAATTTGTGTTCTCCTTCTGTGTGTTGTGGAATGCTTTATTCGAACGGGTTGCTGCTGTTGTGGAATAATCAAAATGTCACCATTGGAACCACTACTTCAAAGGTCTATGTCCTGCTTCTACTTCTTCCAAACGGAAAGACTGGCTTTTAAAACAGGAATCTTTATGACTAAACGGACACATATGTTTGCTTCAAGTAAATTAATTATTAGCTTTCCAACCAAGTTGTTCTTCTTTAATGTGCAGCACAAGGCAACGAGGTAGCATCATTGGCTGATGGTGTGTGAATGCTGCTGATGCATTGCCCTCTGCTGGTTAGGGCAGGAATTTGTAATTTGTTCAGGGTGCTGGAGATAGCTCGCCGACTCTTCCTGAAGGACACCGTGGTATCTTTAACATCCACCAACAAATATCGGGAGACGGGACGTCCGTTTAGCATCCATCCAATGAATGGCGCACACATTGATGAATCACCATGTCTGGATGACAGTTCATAGTGGGGTTGGGATTCATACCCAGAATAGACTGGAGGTGAGTTCCAACCAACTAAATTTATTATTAGATTTCTAATCAAGTAAATCGATGATTATATTTCCAACCAAGTAAAGCGGTTATTAGACTTCCAACCAAGTATAGCGATTATTAGATTTCCAACCAAGTATAGCGATTATTAGATTTCCAACCAAGTATCGCGATTATTAGATTTCCAGCCAAGTAAATAGATTATGAGATTTCCAAACAACTAAATTTATAATTAGATTTCTCATCAAGTGAATCGATGATTATATTTCCAACTAAGTAAAGCAATTATTAGACTTCCAACCAAGTATAACAATTATTAGATTTCCAACCAAGTATAGCGATTATTAGATTTCTAACCAAGTTGATTGATTATGAGATTTCCAACCAAGTAAATGGATTATGAGATTTCCAGCCAAGTAAATAGATTATGAGATTTCCAGTCAAGTAAATAGATTATTAGATTTCCAACCAAGTAAATGGATTATTAGATTTCCAACCAAGTAAATCGATTATTAGATTTCCAACCAAGTTAATCGATTATGAGATTTCCAGCCAAGTAAATGGATTGAGATTTGCAACCAAGTAAATGGATTATGAGATTTCCAGCCAAGTAATGGATTATTAGATTTCCAACCAGGTAATGGATTATTAGATTTCCAACCAAGTAAAGCGATTATTATATTTCCAACAAAGTTAATCGATTATTAGATTTCCAACCAAGTTAATCGATTATGAGCTTTCCAGCCAAGTAAATGGATTATGAGATTTGCAGCCAAGTAAATCGAGTATTATATTTCCAACCAAGTGAATCGATTATTCGATCAAGGAAATCCTCAATTATTAAATCATTGGATTTTTATATTTCCAGCCAAGTTAATCGATTATTCGACCAAGAAATTCCTCGATTATTAGATTTCCAACCAAGTCAATGGATTTTTATATTTCCAGCCAACTTAATCGATTATTCGACCAAGAAATTCCTCGATTATTTGATCATTAGTTTATTAGATTTCCAACCAAGTCAACGGATTATTAGATTTCCAACCAAGTTAATCGATTATTAGACCAAGAAATTCCTCGATTATGAGATCATTTGATCATTAGATTATTAGATTTCCAACCAAGTAAATGCATTATTAGATTTCCAACCAAGTCAATGGAATTTTTATATTTCCAGCCAAGTTAATCGATTAAATTATTCGACCAAGAAATTCCTCGATTATTAGATTTCCAACCAAGTAAATGCATTATTAGATTTCCAACCAAGTAAATGCATTATTACATTTCCAATCAAGTTAATGGATTATTTGATTAATTAAGTAAATGGTTTATTAGACTTTCAGCCAAGTAAATCGATTATTTGATTTCCAACCAAGTAAATCGATGATTATATTTCCAGACAAGTCAATCGATTATTAGACCAAGCAAATCCAAGTGAATCGATAATTTAATGAGATGATTTGATTTCCAGCCAAGTAAATCGATTATTAGACCAAGTAAATCAAAGTGAATCGATTATTAGATTATTTGATTTCCAGCCAAGTAACTAGATTATTAGATGATTTTTAGATTTCCAGCTAAGTAAATCGATTTTTAGATTTCCAGCTAAGTAAATCGATTTTTAGATTTCCAGCTAAGTAAATCGATTTTTAGATTTCCAGCCAAGTAAATCGATTTTTAGATTTCCAGCCAAGTGAATCGATTGTTAGATTTCCAACGAAGTAAATGGTTTATTAGATTTCCAATGATTTGAGTCGATTATTGGATTTCCAACCAAGTAAATGGATTATTAGATTTCCCGCCAAGTAAATGGATTATGAGATTACCAGCCAATTGATTATTAGATTTCCAGCCAAGTAAATCGATCAGTAGCTCTAAAACAGTCCGATTTCTATTACTTTACGACAGCAGAAATCCTTTTGAGTAAAGCGTGACACACACACACACACACACACACACACACACACACACACACACACACACACACACACACACACACACACACACACACACACACACACACACACACACACACACGTAGCGACGGAGCTGTAATGTGAGCAGGACAGAGAGTATAATTAAGGAGCACAGACGAAGTCCGCTACGAGGTGAAAGCGGATTGAGGGCTTGCATGCTCCCGAGACGGCACTCAGTGGTTATTCGCCTCTCCGGAGGATTTAAGATGACTTGGCTGGGTATGAAATGCTCGGACAGGCACGGAAAATTGCTTCACCAGCAGATGCAATGGGCTTGGGGGAATGCGACCCAAAATGAGGCTTGGTTACACCTCAGACGTGCTGCGTGCCCCCTCGGACGAATGTTATGCTGAAAATCTATCGACAAACGCCATGTCGAGTTCCCAGCAAGGGTATCCCCGAGGTGAGGAACTGCCGTTGATGTGCCGGGGGATGACGGATGAAGGCCTTGGGCATGGACAAAGACTTTGACTAACTAAACTTGTGTTGGAAATATTGGGAAATGAAACTAATTATGGGACACATACCCCTTCTACTCAGTCTGTATGGTGGTTTCATGAAGGCAGAATGCTCACTGGAATTAATGAAGCCTGCACCTCTCATTAGAAGAAATACCATCTCACAAGGAGACAGGGATCTGTACCAAGCCAAGAGCCTGTGGAGGTGCTACCTGTCTCAACAAGCTCAAATGAGCTAAGATCCTCGTAATCTTAATGATGACGTCATAAAAACGAATATGACGTCATTGTGATGTATCAGGTTTGCGATAAATTATAATCTGTGCTAATGCCCGGCTTGATTCCCGCAAACAAAATTCAAACAGCTTGCCTAGTTTCGGAGATAATGGTATAGGCGATTTCCATTAGCGGCGATATTATGACGTCAACTTTTTTTTCTAGGAAGAATTTCCAAAATCGGAGATGGTTACTGTCTGCACGTGGGCTTTCTGCATATACGTGGCAAGTTTCACGAAGATCCGATGAAAACTCTGGGTTGTGAAACAAAAAATGTCAAAAAATAGGAATGACGTCATAAAAATTGATATGACGTCATAGTGATTATCATATGTGTGGTAATTCATCTCTGCTAATGCCCTGTTCGATTCCCGCAAACAGAATTCAAAAAGCTTACCAAGTTTCGGAGATAATGGTATAGGCGATTTCCATTAGCGGAGATATTTTGACGTCATAACTTTTTTTTTCTAGGAGGAATTTTCAAAATTGGAGATGGTTACTGTCTGCACAGGGTATTTTTACATATATATGCCAAGTTTCAGGAAGTTTCGATGAAAACTGTCGGCTGTGAAACAAAAAAGTCCACAAGAAGAAGATGAAGAACAACAACGTGAGTAAGACTTAGAGATCCTGCACGAGGATCTAAAAACAGAGCTCATTGAGAGGTACCTAAACAACGAGTGTTGGAGCACACAGGAGAAGGAGGCCATTCTCCACTGTGAAGTCTATTCTAGACATGGGGATGGGGGATGGCCGGTCGGGGAGCAAGATTCATGAAACAGCCTTAGAAGACTAGATTAGCCACCAGAGCAGAGACAGTGCCTTCCCACAAATTCAAAAAATTGGGTAAACAGCATATAAATTCCGAAATTAAATAAAACGGACAGCAGTGAAGGCCAGAAGAAAAGCAGAATAAGATATGAGGAGGATGGCAGCCGAGGGCTTGTCAGAGGGTGAACAGAGGGATGGTGGAAAATTGGCCGCAATGGTGCTGGGAGGGGCTATGCGATGAAGCCACTGTTTGGAATGCGGAGCATTACTGGGAACACATCAGTGAAGATGAGGGAGACAGAGTGGGAGGAGACACAGAACCACCCTGATGGGGAGGGGGAACAGACCTGACTTAAAGTTGTGGACCAAGTGAAAACACCGACACTATGATGGAGGGGATAAAAACGAGAATGGTGGATGATAACTCGCAGAAGGATTGAGTGGAAAAGAGAGGTGTGGGAGAGGAGGATGAGGATGATGAGGAAGAGCGAAGACTGGTAGATGAGCTGACAACAAAATGGTGGAGATGAGATTGTCACCATGTGGGGAAATACCACAACTACAGGTGTTTCAAAAAAGGTAGACTATTTGAGTAGCCTGATATTTTGTCATTTCTAATGATATACCTTTCTCTCTTGCAGGTCATGGTGGTGGTGGTATGCCATTTCTAACAAGTAGTCAGTGGGACCCTTTGTCAACTGTGGTGTTCACTGTGGAACAAAAATGAAAATCATGTCTTTGTGGTTTGAGACAAAATCCTACGTGCAGGTGCGCTGACGATACTGTCAGTATAACAATGTTCACACCCGTAATGGACATTCCATTGGGGGCATTCAGCATTTGTGGAGCACTTCCAAGCACAAGGAAGTGTGAAAAATCAAGATAAAAGCAACAGTGGCCTCCCACCAAGTGTTACCAAGGACCAAGGGAACATTGATCTTGTGAGAGATTCTGCTATTGAAAGTCCTAAGAAATGCCACCATCAGCGTTCCTGAGAACTGGCAATCTCAGCCTCATCTGTGTGGCACATTCTCACTTATGAACTCAAGCTTTACCCCTCCATCATATCAGTAAGGCATAAACTAAGTGAATGACATGGCAAGCTGAGTAACAATGTGTGATTGGTTCAGTTGACCGAATGGAAAGGTACTCAAATTGGATCAACTCATTGTGGTTCAATGATGAAGCACACTTCCGTTTGAATGGGGCTCTCAACAATAACAACAACATCCTCTGGGGTGCTGAGCCTCCTGAGGAGGTATCTGAGATGTCTCTCAAGGGCCCCAAGTCCACTTGCTTCTGTGCATTGAATGCCAGATGAGGTATGATGAGGTATTGGTTCAAGGAGGCCAATGGCAAGATGGTGACCATCAATGGTGAACGGTACAGAGGGGTCTTACGCCGATTCCACGCTGATCTCGCTCAACTACCGTCTCCAAACCAACTCGGACTTATATGGTTCATGCAGGACGGTGCCCCACCGCACACTGCAGGTGAATCTATCGACTTGATACAATTTCCAAGCAGTTGGTGGAGCATCAGCCTGGGCACAGCGTATGAGTGGGCGCCTTACAGCCAGGATTTGAATCCATTGGTACATGACTGGTGATGAAGGTTGTGGTCAAGTTTCATTAAAATTGTGTGTAGTTTCAGAGAAGAGAGCAAATAACTATTTTGGGGGGGTCAACCCCCTCCTCCCGTAGATCCCATTAATCAGCACAGATTGTGATGCAGACAATAACCTTAGTTAGACATCAGATATGAATGAAGCTTGTGGCCAAGTTTCATTAACATCGTGCGTTTGGTTCAAGCGATAATGACAGAAGTACTTACTGACTCACTGACTGACTCATTGACTCACTGACTCACCGATGGACACTGCTCAATCGCCAAAGCTCACCGAGCTAAAGTTCAGGTGAGCTAAAAATAAAACTATGACAAAGTCAACAAAGGGAGAAAACAAAACCACATGTTTGAAAACAACCCGAAAATATTCCACCACGAAGTAGGGAAACAAAAACAATGTATCAAATCCCCCTGAGAAAGAAATTTGAAAACTTCTGGAAAGGAATCTGAGGATGCAAAATAGCACAACAAAGAGGTAGATTGAATCTAAAACTTTGAGGAAAAATACACATCTAAAGGAAATGCCTCCTGTGATAGTTGATGAAGAGAATTTTTTTTTCAAAAAAATGCCAAAGGTTAAAAGCCCAGGTCCAGATGGAATTCAAAACTTCTGGCTAAAGCAACTCGATGCTCTCCACAATCACTATACTCGAGCATTCAACAGACTTATCTCAGGGGAGGATCCCTTGGATGAGTGGCTCACAGAAGGTAACACCTGCCTCATCCCAAAATCTGAAGAAACCAAACAACCTCACAAGTATAGACCAATAACATGTCTATCAACAACATGAAACTTCTGGTGGAAATCATCACAGAAATGATGTACCACCACCTAACACAAGAAGGCGGTGCAGAGACAGAACAGAAGGGATGCAAGAGAGAAGACTACGGAACAATAGACCACCCACTATGAAACAAGGCCATACTCAACAAGTTCAAATTGCGAACATACCCCATGGGAGTTCATTCGTACAACTCTCAGGTGAGCGATAGCACGGACGACAGATAGTTTTGAAATTTAAGATTTTCATCGCATCAGAAAAAATAATCAGAACACCTCACAAGAGTAAGGCTAGTTTCATATAATCATTTGTGACTTAATTTTGCGTTGGGCATCGCCCAGCGCATTTAATTTTTTTTTTTAAATAACAATTTTAAGAAAATGGGGCGAAAGGGCTATTTCTCAGCCAAAAGGGCCGGAATCGCACTTTGGGCTCAGTTAATGCCTGGGGAATGGTCTCAAGAATATACCTGTCAAGTTTGGTTCGGTTCCGTCCACTAATAGCTGAGAAATAACAATTTTAAGAAAATGGGCCAAAATGGGCCGTTCCTCATCCTGAAGGGCCGCAATCGTACTTTGGTTCAGTTAATGCCTGCGCATGTGTCTAGTATATGCCTGTCAATTTTCATCTAATTCTGTTCACGAATAATGGAGAAATAGACGTTCAAATGAACCGTACACAAGAAAAGAGAGAACGCGAGCGGCGCTTAGACCCCGTGGGGTGGAAGACCCCACGGGGGTCAATGGCTTTAAGAAAATGGAAGGACTGAGTCAATCGGACAGGTGTAGATTCTGCAAGATAGAAACAGAAAGCACGAGTCACCTCCAATCAGGTTGTAAAAAATGACTCCTTTCAGAACAGCTGTACATGTAAAGGCACAACAGAGTATGTAGAGTGTTCCACTGGCACATCTGCAAAAGTCTCAATATTCGGTTCCAGAAAACTCATGCAAACATGAACCAAAAGCGATCATGAAAAATGAGGAAGTAATGCTCTCAACGTATGACCTGATGATCAAATCGAACATGAACATAGAAAACAAAACACTGCGACTGTATATAGTAAGTATGGAGGTACAAAAAAAGAAAAGGTATTGCTAATTGATGTGTCAGTACCCAGCGATTTTAGCTGAAACAACACAGGAATCAAGAAAATGACCAAATATCAAGACCTCAAAAATTAAGTGACAAGAGCCTGGATGCTGAAGACCGCCAAAATTGTAGCAATGATTTTATTGGAGCAATGTGAATATTGAAGAAGAACCTCATGGAGATATTATAAACCATCCCTGGGAATAGTACTACAAACAACTGCAGTTGGAAGCTGTCCGGGTCTCTGTGCCGATCATCTAAAGAGCCCTCGGAGCAAAACTTTGAGAACAAGAAAACTTCACACCTTGGTCTATGAATCTACATCCCTTACTGAAACGGAGGCGGATGCTTCCAGACCTGGGAGGACTCCATTCCACCTTATGAAATCCGCATGCAGAGATAACAACCAATGACACGTGGTTCTCTTTTTAGTCATAAATGTCATCACAAGGTTCTTTTCTCATGTTGTGATGTTAGTTGTATCACTCACGTACTCCTCCATGTAGTAGGTCATGAGGTGCAAGATGATGTTGATGGTTGGTCACCTCTTGATCATTATTTTTGTCCTCTCCTTCCACTCGCCCCCACCCCTCACCCCCTCCACCCTCTACCTCCCACAGGATTCACGAGAGATTTCTTCATTGTGCTGGAGGTGATGCAAGTGGCGTCGGCTCTGCTGATAGAATCCCTTCGACCGACTGTATGGCAGGACGACACTATGACGGGCCGGGGCCTGGTGGGGATTGGAGTGTGATGCAACCTTGCTATTTTTGTCAGCATTTCTTAATGTTAACTTTTAGGATGTTGGTGTTTATTTAAGTTTGCTGGAATTCTAGTACCCACTCCCTTTGGTTGGTTTAACATCTCTCTGAAGCCATTTATGAAATGTTAGTAAAAGTATGCAATTCATGTGATCACAACAATTAATCCTTCATGATTCTCCTTAATATCCTGATTTGGTGAGTGGAAACACGTGTATCATGTTACGTTGTGTGCACACAATGAGACACACACACACACACACACACACACACACACACACACACACACACACACACACACACACACACACACACACACACACACACACACACACACACACACACACACACCTCATGTACCTTCCGATAACACACTGACTGAATTCATGTGCAGCTCTCCTTGCAAGTCATAACATTGTGTGAAGTTTGGAATTGCATTGATTTGATTTCATCAGAGATCATTGTTGTTGATTATTTAAGGGCAGACAAACCATGCAGTTAAGGGGGTTTATCGCCCCTGATCGTCATTCCTGCGACATCATTCACATGACATCACGTATCGTCATTCACGTGACATCGTAATGGTGTGTTCCAGGCAAGCCATTTGGCATCCAGCTTGGCCGTGCTCGCTGATCTGTTGATTCACCACTATGATGCTGCTGCAGGAATGGAGGCAAAGGGTGACCACCATAACCTGGCCTTTGTGGTCCTTAGTTTGAGCCTGCTGCACCTGCTGCAGGCCCTTGTTCCTCTCAATGAGGTACAGGGGTGTTTATTTCCCATTTGTTTGTGTGTGCCACAGAGTAACAGGTGATAATGCTGTGATGGTCACTTTGTAAATGACACGATGTTTGTGTTGAGACCTTGGCCGGGAAGGGATCGGAGGGAAGGTGTTGGGTGACACAATATCTCACGTTTTTCGCCATTTTCTCCAATTTTATCAAAAAAATAACGAACTAACTAACTGAGGAGTGCATGTTCATCGCCAATGAAGAGAATGTTTCAAAAGGGAAGAAGGAAAAACGTTACCTCCTCTTCTTGCACACAGTACCTTCAGCCTTTTGCCGAAATATCACTTCCCATGAGCCAGAATAAACACCGATTTAACACTATGAACACTGAATCATCAGGTCTGAGGGAACTTTCCTGCCACGCGAGTCAAAGTTCTCATCGATGTGACGAATTTTTAAACATTACTCGCTTTTGACACACCATCCAAGTCGAGTGGTTGGAGCTCGTGCGTTGATTACATTCACCAGCAAAGTACTCCAAGTCGAGAAAACTTTTCGGATATTTAATTTTCACTGTGATTGCGGTGACGATTCTCCCGCAAAGTTATCTAACCGCAAACGAAATGGCAGTCACACGGCTCCCTCACCAACCAACCCAACAGACAACACTGACTTCCCATTGGTATGTGATATGAGTACGAGTATATTTATGATGATAGCGAGCATGCCAATGCTGAAACACACACAAACTGGCCACACTTCAAGCAATAAAGTTGTTTCACAATGATCTTTTTACATCAACAGCATCATCAAACTGTACATTTGTATCGCCGAGAAGTCGACACATTGCTGCAGAACTTTACCGTTTCAAAATGATCCTGGTGCCACTTTCGGACATTTGCATCGCCGAGAAATCGACAAATTGCTGCATAGCTTTACCGTTTCAAAAGGTGCCACTTCCGTACATTTATAACTACGAGCAAGGTGCAAGATGTCGACAAGAACAGGCAAAAAATATTTTTTGCATAACATTCGAAACAAACTTTAAACATTCAAGATGACGTCATTTGTTTGCGCTGAGAAAATATGGAGCAGCGAAAAGCATCATGGGAGTTTTGTGCCAAAATATTTTGGAGAATTATAGCATCTGAATATTAACTAGCTTAATAAACTCAGGAGGTCATGCCACTCATTTTGCTGTGTCACATTCCACATCAGAAATCTCCAGTAGAACCACACACACACACACACACACACACCTTGTCCATTTATAGTGAATAGTTATACACTGTAACGGACAAGTTTCAGACCATAATCAGTTTCACAAAGATTCACAAAGGATATATATATATATATATATATATATATATATATATATATATATATATATATATATATATATATATATATATATATATATATATATATATATATATATATATATATATATTCTTTCTTTGTTTTTTTCATTGTGTCCATTGAGTAGCTGCCATGTCTAACGCGTGTTTGTAGCAGCTGTCATGTCTAACGCGTGTTTGTAGCAGCTGTCATGTCTAACGCGTGTTTGTAGCAGCTGTCATGTCTAACGCGTGTTTGAAGCAGCTGCCATGTCTAACGCGTGTTTGTCACCGAAGTGCGCTATTCATTGGCATCCATATTGTTCCATGGCAGTGGTGGCATTGTTAAAACGCGAACTTATCTTGCTGCAAAACTACTCTGTTAGTCGCCACCACAAAATAGACACACCACAAAGTTTTCTTGAATTACAGTGTCTGACCTTCCAGATGGGTGAATTTCCCCACTCCCCAAAAAGTTGTGGACGGATTTGGATACAACTTGGAAGATGAGTTAGGTGGGTGACAAGAACAAGCTGATGAGATTTTAAAGGTCTGGATCCAGATCCAGCTTATCAGTGGGATACAAAACAAACTGTACAGCCTGGTGGAGGGATGTGTTCCATTGAGTGCCGTTCCAGTTAGGATTGTAATACCCCATCACACCGGGAGCGGCACTGCATGATCCATGTTACCATAGACTACAGAGAGAATCTGGGTCCCCCCTTCACCCTGAACCCTGGGGGATATAAATTTTTTATCAGCTAAAACCTTCACGTGCAGATCCCGAGGACAACCAGCAGTTTGAAACTCATTCCGCCCAGGAATTTCAGAATGTAAAGAAGACGCAGACGCGACGCGCGGGCCCGCAGACGCAGACACGACGTGCGGGCCCGCAGACACAGACCCGACGCGTGGGCCCATAGACGCAGACGCGACGCACGGGCCCGCAGACGCAGACGCAGAAGCGACGCGCGAGCCCAGACTTCCACACGGTGTGCACTCCTCATTGTAGCGCAAAACGTTTGTCTCCCATCCAGCCCACATGGTGTATCTCCCCCTTCCCCGCAGTCGTCGGGATTAATATTGTTACGAATTCTGGCCCGCCCGGCGTGCGATCGGCCACGTAACTCGAATCGCGACCGCATCGTCCACCGGAATGGACAATTCTGTCGTGACCCTCCCGTAACAACGCCGGGAGCTAGTCACGGGTGGGTCTTTCGACCTGACCACAATCGTGCCAATTGGCCACCCGCGCAGGATAGGGTTGTTTTCCAAATTCGACCTACCTAAGTACCTGCGCGAGTAGTTAACTGGGCGATCGTACCTCGCCGCAGGCCGGCCGAGGACACGAACCGCTTAAGCGGTCCGTTCCGTGCTTCAGGGATAACCGAGCGGTGTTATCGCCGACCTCGACGGATGTGATTCTATTTACTGGGTGCTTCCACCCGTCTACCAATTCCTTCCGTGATGCAAGATGGCACTTTCAATGGGGAAAGAGACGATGAACGGGATACATTTCACACAAGGACATTTATTATAGCAAGCACATATTACACACACAACACAAGCAAGGAATCATGCATGTATTTACAAGCAAGGCAAATCGAAATGAAACACGGATACAGGCAAGAAAGCAATGAAAGCAATACCACCGACTATAATTATTAGTAATTTACAGGCACTTACACAGGTCTACTTATCGGGACACGGCGCCACAGCAGTCATACAAAAGCAAAGAAAAACCCTCTCATAGGCAATGGGGTAGACGGGGTTCGTAAACCTTTATGCCGTGGGCCGTGGATGACCGAATAGGCCCGTGAGACCGTGCTGGTTACCTGCCCCCTCGAGGGGCGACGGTCGGCGAGCCCTCTCTTGCACTCTCCTCTCGCGCGCGCCTCGACCACTGCTCGCAACCCTCACGACTTGGCGCCCAGAGGGAGAGACGAGCCTTCGACGATCCAGAGCCCACTTCGACGATCCAGAGCCCGAAGAGTCCAAACACGACGATCCAGAGCCCGACGAATCCAAACATGATGATCCAGGACCCGAAGAATCCAATCACAACGATCCAGAGCCCAAAGAATCCAATCACGACGATCCAGGGCGAAGAAGAGGAGAGCTCAAACTGACGATCCAGAGCGAAGAAGAGGAGCGCTCAAACACGACGTCCACCAAGAGAGAGAAGCACTCGAACCCGACAGAGAGAGAGGAAGAATCCAACACGATGATCCAGGCAGGAGAGAGGCGGAGCCCGCGTGCGGTCCGCCCTATATAGCGTGGGGCTCCGCCCCTTCGCTCCACCCCCTTTTTGGCTCCGCCTCTCCTCTCGTCCTTTCGAGAAGCTCCTCGAAAAGGGGTGTTTCCTCCTCACAGCTGCCTCACACCCCGTATCTACCAATCGCCAGCGAGCTCTCGCAGCCTCTCCCGTCAGCCCCGATGCTGCAAAAAGGCAGGAAAACTCTCGCGCCGTTGTAGGCCTTTCACGGGGCCTTCGTTTAAAGTCTTCGGACGGTCCAAAATAAGGATAGAACAGAAAAACGGCTATCTCAAAGAGTCGCAGCCCGGTGAATCACACAAATTCCCTTTAAACAACGGTGGGGAACTATCTACACATCAACTTAGCGTCATAACTGATCTAAAGACCCTTTATGGTGTATTGCAAATTTCTACAGCCGTAACAATATAAACATTGATCGTGAATGTAGTGCAGATACATTGGTATTTTGCAATTGAGAATTGTTGTTTGTGTTCAATTGTAAGTCACTGCAGTGAGCCTGAAGCCCTTTTTGTTGTAGGCAGCTTCAATTCTCCCAGAAGAAGTCTCCTCGGCTCTGTTGTTGATGGCCGTGGACGTCCCTTTGGCCCACGCATCCCCAGAAGCATCCATGTTAGCCTCGGTGTTTCTTGAGCGGGTCGGCGGAGAGCTACAGGCCGTTGCGAGCCGAGCAGCGGTGGTGAAAAGTTCGATGCAGTCCACATGTGCGTTTCTCCGTGAGAACGTGGCTCAGGTGAGTGCGTGGTGTTTTATCCTCGGTCTCCTGAATGCGAAAGTTTGATGACACCGCACGGCGCCCACTCCCCAACTCTGTGTCATTCACCCTGCTGAATGCCAGGACTCGGTGAAATTTTTGGAGCTGTTGGAGACAGTCAATCGTGGTCTGCCCGGCCTGCCATACCACCTGCATCTGCCGTTTGTCGACAAGTTTTTGAGTCTTTGCTCCACAATGTGAGTGAAAATGAGGTGTGCACACATCTTTCACGCAGTTTTCCATTTTGACCGAGCACTGTATACTTCATGGTTTGCTTGTTTTTTTTTTTTTTACGTTCCCAATTGTGGGGGAAAACACCAACCATACGTCACTATTTTGTGTGGAGGACAGGATAGTTAATTTTTTGCCTTTGGGGGTGGAGTGGGGAGTGTGGATCCTCTCTTTTCATTAACCCTAATCATAACCTTATCCTCTTCCTTGCACGTTACTCTTTGTGCTTCCTTCTGTCCTTTTGTGTTTCCTTCTCACATCGTTTCATGTTCCTTCATCCCCTGTTTGTTCTGTCCACCTGTATCTTCACTCTTATTTCATTGCCTTTTTACCTCCATCACCTCTATCATCTGCAATTGTACCGGACGGCATCGGTCACATGTCCTAAAAACTTGCTCTGTTGTTCTTGCACATCATATTGCTGCTTTTGTCACTGTACCATTTGTGCTTGGTCATCTTCCATCTGCTTTGAAGTCCAACACAATCATCGCATTAAATAAACAAGGAAAAGAGCAATCAGAGATTGCAGACCCTCACCAGGACATGTTTTGTGTGGTGTTCGTGTAGTTTCGTGTGCTGTTTGTGTACTGGTGTGTTACATCATTAAGAGACGTAACTAGAACTTCCATTTTCTAACTGCTGGCAGTGATGACTCGGATTTACACCAGGTCACTATTCTGGACATGATGCTTCGACTCTCCCAAGAATGGATGGAGGCCTTCAATATCACACATGAGATCAGGGCCTTCTCTCTGGACAAATTTCGTGCATTCAATATTCTGGCACCCCGCCCTGCGGTCCAAACTCTGCCTGTGGCATCCGAGGCCAACTCCACACATGACTTACTGATTTCCTCGATTCTCGTAACCAATGTGTGGCACTCAACAGGATCCTTTCAGCTCTCCCTGTCCAGGCAGGTGTTTCCCAAGGCAGTGTTATGTGTCTCGTCCTATTCCTAATCTTCATCAGCAATCTCTCTGACTCTGGAAAATCCCCTTTATCTCTTTGCTGATAACTGCACCCTCTGCCATAATATCCCCCACACTTCAAATAGGCAAAAAAGCAGCCTCATCCCTCTCTGCAGACCTTGAGGGAATCCCAAGTTGGTCAAACAATTGAAATATGTTTTTCAATCCTAATAAATCTCACTCTCAGTCTGTGTCTCTTCCACTCAGGGCCATCTGGCAAACCCACCCATCTACTTTTAACAATCCTCTTCAAGAAGTCCAGTCACTTAAACTCTTGGGTGTCACAATCGGCCACCATCTTTCTTGGGAAAACCACATTGCTAAGTTGGTTTCCAAAGTCATTTGCTGACTGGCCATCCTCTGTCATGCAAAATACTTCCTTGGCACACCTGAACTCTTATCCACCTTCAAGGCTTTCATCCACAGCTTGATGGGGTACTGCTCCCCTCTGAGCTAGCTCTCCTCTCCCTCTCCCCTCTCCCCTGCCTCACATCGTGCTCAACTTGACACCATGGAAACCAAGGCTTTCAAGATAATTGGAATCTCCCGTGTTGAAGCTGAGTCTATGGGCTTATCACTAACCCTCACAGAGGAGGACTGTGGTCTTTCTTTCTTCCACTGCCTCCTACCTGGTCTTGCACCATATGCTGTTTTTGTGCTTTGTCCCCCCAGGTTTTTGAAAGGGTGCATGGTGTCCATCATCAACCCACTTTTGGTAAAACTATCTAAATCCAGGATCACTGCTCAGCTCCACTCATTCGTTCCTTTTTTCTCCCGCCTGTGGAATCAACTTCCTTATTCTCTTCAATCTCATTCTTCCCTCCAGGTCTTTAAGACAGTTGTTCAGCACCATCTCAGATCATTCCCAATCCAAAACCATGATCTTTTATACCCCCGTTTACTCTCCCCAAGCCAACGTTCCAATTTTCCTGTTTTCATTCCTGAGAGTTTGCTTCTGTGTCAATCCTGTCCACCTCCTGTTTCCTCCCTGTGTCCTCATTCTACCTTGTATCCCTTATCTTAGAGGTCTCTCTGTGTTTTGTTCATCAACCTTTTGTTCCCCCCCCCTTCCCTATTGTTTGTTTGCCCCATCTCCTGTTTATTTTGTTCTGTTGTGTCCTAACCCATTCTATGTTCTAGCTCCTCCACGAGCCTTGACGATGTATTAAAAGAAAAAAGAATCTCCTCGCTCTTCCATGAACTTCGCTCTTGCAAAAACATTCCGTACATATTTGTCCATTGTCCACTAATGTCGTTGTATTCGCTTGTTGGTGTCTCTTATTGTCTTTGTCCTACCTTGACTTTTCAAACAAAATAGATAAAAGAATTGTCGATCGCATGTCCCTCACCATTTCTTCCTTGGAAGAACCGTATGGATATAAAGCTCATTTCTCGATGGGGTTTGTCGTCTCACCACTGATCCCCTGAACCCGAACCCACCCCAAAATGGCTTTCGGATTATAAGGTGACTTGTACCGAGCCGTCCTGAATGCTGCTATACATGGCAGGATATCGTTTCCATCATTTATTCTTCCATTAACATATGTTGTTTCTCTTATTATATGCTCTCCTCATTCACCATTGATGTCTTTATCTCTGCCATTTGGTGAGATTTGGCTTGGCACAGCATGGTTCATTTTTCGATACGACTAATGGTAAAGCTCCATCATGAGCAGTCATTGCTCGTTTTTAAATGTTTCTCAGTTTCCCGTCATCCCGAGGCCTTGTTGAGTTTGCGAATGGCACACAATGTACTTTAACATATCTCTCACATTTTAAACACCTTTCTACCTATCATGTTCCATATTGGAGTACAAATCTTGATAACCTTGTCTAATAGCTATGATTGTGGCACTGTGGTATTCTTCTAGTGGTGGCCTTTGTGTGCGATTGACAGCTACCACCTTTATGATGCCAATGTGCTGGCGCAGCACGAGAGCCGCCGATTGCTCCTCATGTTGCTCTCGCACCCCACTGACACTGTGCGTGCCCGGACATACCGTCGCTGCCTACTCGCCATTAAGGTAAGTGAGTGGAGGCGGGGGGGGGCGTGGACAGGGGGGAGGGAGTTTTGGAGGAGGTAAGGGTGAGGGGAGGTGGAGGGAAGGCAGCATAATGGGAAGAGAATGCGGTGTGAAGGGAAGGGAAGGGAAAGCTGCATGAGGGGAAGGGGAAGGTTAGGTTAGGTATGGGAGCATGCAGCAGAGCAGCGCATTGCTGTATCCACTTTCTGTCGGTGCTCTAGGGGCCTCCGTCTGGCCACCCCCCAAGCAGATGTCTGGCCCATCCTCATCTCCTTAAGATGCCAATTGACCTGCTGCAACCACGAAGCATGTGGTCGTCCTGTTGCCCTTCACCACTCATGAAGCTTCCTCACTGTCAGAATCTTGTGAGCAGGATCAGCGTCAGGAAATCGAGCCACATGTCCATACAGCTGCAGCTAATGCTCATAGACTATACAGGTAACAAATCTCATCTAAGTCTCTCTTAGCAACCGCTAGTTGGACACAAAGTCTGACCAGCGGTAGCCAAGGATTCTCCGAAGAGATCTGGTACCAAAGGAGTTAAGTCTTCGTCTCAGGTCCTTTGTCAGAGTCCACGTCTCACATCCGTAGAGCAAGACTGGAAGCAGCAAGGACCTGAGGACTCAGACTTATGTCCTCCTGCTTAGGTACTGACAGTGTCACACCCCATGATCCAGTGAATCCATGATTCCCCAGGCCCGATCCAGACGTCTATTGGCCTCCAGCTCACAACCTGTGGAGCCATGAATATCACTGTCAAGGAAAGTGAATCTCTCCATGACCTCAACAATCTTACCACAAACAGCTCCAGACAAGACGGCAGCATCCAAGAGGTTACTGAAAGCCTGGATCTTTGGGGGGTTTTTTTGTGTACTTTCATCCGCATCCGCAGCCTGATGGAGTACTGTTCTCCCTTCTGGGCTGGTGCTCCCACCTCACACCCTTCTTGGCTTTATGCTGCTGTGGAAACCAAAGCATTTCGGATCATTGGTATCTCCCGTGATGAAGCTGAGTTTTGGGTCTCTCACTCTCTCACTGCAGACAGTTTGCTGGTCTTTCTGTCTTCTACCATCTACTTGCAGCCTTGCCCCCCCCCAATGCTCTGTCTGTGATCTATCCCCCCATATTTCCGCAAGGTGCTCAAGATCCACCAGCAAACCCTCCTGGTGAAACTACCAAAATTGAGAATCACTGCTCACCTTCACTCTTTCATTCCTCTTTCTCCTACTTCGGGAAAAAAAACTCCCACACTATCTTCAATCCCACACTTCCCTTCAGGTCTTCAAAACAGCTGTTCACCACCATCTCCTTTCTTCCCCCATACAAAACCATAATCTTTTCTACCCCCGTTAATCCACCTGAAACCTACCTCCTTCAAATTCCCTCCTTTCCTTCCTGAAAGTCCCTGGACTGTCCATCTTGTTTACCCCGTGTACCCCATGCCATCCCTCTCCCTTCCACAGATCTCTTCATGACTCTGTTCCCCACTGTTTTGCACTTCCCTCTCCTGCCACTCGTCTCCTGGAAACTCATAGTCCCAGAGGCACCGATTCCTCATGCATTGCCTCGAGGGCCCCCACAAGGACTTCCATTGTTTCCACAAGGATGACTACATCATCTGTGAAATCAAGATCAGAGATCTTGACATTCCCAAGCGATGCACCGCAGCTTTATCTCTCCGATATCTTCCCCAAAATCCAGTCCATGCCAGTGTTGAAGAGTGTGGGGGCCAATACACAACCCTGACAATCTCCAGTAACAACTGGAAATCAGTTGGAGATGGAACCACCACCCCTTACAGCACTCTCTGCACCAGAGTATAGTTCAGAAATCAGATCAATTAACTTTGGTGGCACCCCATGTCGACCAAGAATCCTCCAGAGGGAATCCCGATTCACTGAATCAAACGCTTTGCAGCGGTCAACATAGGCTGCAAGCAGCCCCTGCCGAAACTCTCATCTGCATTCGGTGAGGACCCGGAGAGCAAGGATACGGTCAATCGTTGACCTCTTTGGTGCAAAGCCTGACTGCTCTGGGTGCTGGTGCTCAGGCAGATGGTGGTGAACCCTTTGAAGAATTATCCTCGCAAAGACCTTGCCCAGCACGGAGAGCAGCGTCACTCCTCGGTTGTTGTTGCAGTCTTAGCGATCACCCTTCCCTTTCCAGAGAGTGACAATGAGGTCCCTTTTCCAGTCAGTTGGGATGATGCCTGTGCTCCAAACAGAGCACAGAACCGCATGCCATGATACCATTACAGCATTTCCACCAGCCTTGAGAAGTTCAGCATGGAGGCCCACAGATCCCTGGGGCTTTGCCCCCTTTCAACTGGTTCACTGCAGCCTGTTTCTCCACAAATGAAGGGGGGGGGTCACAGTTGATTAGAGGGTCAGTACTGGTTTAGTTATAACCCTGACATCAAAGTCAACAGCTCGTGGGTCAGCCTGGTACAGCCACTCAAAGTAACTGGCGCAGTGGGCCTTCACTTTGGATGCCTCTGTCAAGAGTGCACCACCCTCTGCTCTAACAGCAGCACACCCAGGGACGGGCTTGGAGGAACACAATGCACTAATTCCTCTATAAGCAGGACGAGATGATAGGGAAGACAGCACAGGGGGAAGGGAAGGCAGCACAAGGGGAGGGGAAGGCAGCGTGAGTGGCGGGGAATGGAAGGGTGATAAAATGTGCTCAAACAGCAACATTTTCTTCTCAACCGCCAGGTTCTATATATAACCGGGTGGGAACATTTAAAACCCACACTATCTACCTGGCAAAGACCTTCCTGCATGCTTGCACATGCAGTGACTTTTGCACCTCTTTGGTTGGCTCACTCTGAATCTGATTCCTACACCCTACAGTCCATTGAGTAGAGGTGGAGGAGTGGGGGAGCAGGGGGAGAGGAAGGGTTGAAGAAAGAGGGAGGGAGAGTCGTGGGAGAGATAGGGAGGGAAAGGGGTGGGAGAGATTGGGAGGGAAAGGGGTGGGAGAGATTGGGAGGGAGAGATAGGGAGGGGAAGGGGTGGGAGAGATTGGGAGGGAAAGGGTGGGAGACATTTGGAGGGAGAGATTGGGTGGGAAAGATTGGGAGGGAGAGGGGTGTGAGAGATTGGGAGGGAGAGGGGTGGGAGAGATGGAGAGGGGAGGGGAGAATGCAGAGTTGGAGGGGGGGGAGACGTGGGAGGGATTCCAGCAGATGTGATGGCCAGTTTTACGTCCATCTGAGAGACATGACACATTGATGAATTACCCTGTCTGTGAAACACCGGATGACAGTTTAAAGCTGGGTCAGGATTCAAACCCAGGCTATACAGCTGAGAGCGAGTGTTCGTACCTCTGGGCTGTCTTGCGATTGATGTGATGTGGCGATTCATTGCTTTGTAACTGAAAACATTCTTTACTCATTATAATCATCCAATTTGTTTTGCCTTCTTAATGCTGGAGATGTCCACATGGCCAACCACGCCATGGTAACGCCATGGAAGCTTGTTGAGATTGAAGCTTGAAGAGCATTCCAAGGAAGCATGACAACTACATGGTTGAATATACTTTTAGAAACGAAACATTTAATTTTTGATACGTATTTATCTTTGCTGAATTGTCAGGTCGTATAATGAAAGGAGATTGTACAAAAAAGGGAAACATGGTGTAAAATAACATTGCACATTTTCAATGAGCCACTGACCATCTGATGCACCACAGAACAACATGGGGCCAGCGCAGGCGAGTGGCTCCTGAACTTTGTTCAAGTCGATCAATATGCAGTATTCAGTGACAGAGCGAATATTGGAGAGCACTCGCCAAGTGGCTTAAACACTCAATGAAGCACTCCAACGAAATGGTGGATAAGGAAGAGTTGGCTTGGCAAGCGATTATATCGATCTCCGATCGTCACATTGAACACCTCATGGAGATTCCCAAAATATTAAACTATGTCCGAATTAGACAAATGAACACTTTTTCTTAGCAGTCGGAACTGCCGCTAGGTTCAACTCTGGAGCTTAATTTTTGTAATTTGGCTTAGTTTAAGAGATTCTCGAGGTTATGGCATGTGTGGAAATGAAAGAAAGCCATGAACGCTGGCATCTCCGGGCGTTTATAAACATTGCAACGTATGCAGCGATTTGTAGTTTTGATGATCAGGCATTCCATGATTGAAGTGAGGAAAATGAAAAGAAAACTTTATCGTTAAGAAATCATTGCGGCCTGTTCCAAGCCAAGGCATTGCTGAGCAGGCCAAAAAAAAAATGGTGGCTTCAGACTCTTGGGAGCTGGCATAGGGCTGACCAAGATGGTGCGTCGCCATCTTGGTCAGGCTCATTTTGCTTTTTCTTGATGAGCACCCTTAAATTATCTTAAAAAGGGGTTTTTATATCTACCCAAACACCCAATTTTCATACATGCACCACCTTGAGTTCCCTTAGTAGGCATGCAAAATTTTGGGCCGCTAGGTTTCATGATTTTGTAGTTATGGAGGAGACGGACTGATGGATGGACACAAACTGACATTTATTATTATATATTGCTCGCACCATCTCACCGTTATTGGGTACAGAGCTTTTGGACGTGGCATACTCACCGATTTGCCATGTGATCGGCGAGCCCCTCAGGACATTTGTCTCTCTTTGCCATCGTGTTCATTTATCTGCCATTGTTGATGCCTTTTGCCATGGTAAATGCAACTATACTGCCCACCTGCCACAGTGTAAGCTGCAGATTCACCATAGTTTGCTGGGTAAAGTGCAGACTAAACTTAAGACTTGAAATGCTTATTGTTGCTCAGTTTATTTTTTTGGTTTTTATCAGCATCCGCTGTGAGTTTGATATGCTTCACAAGTGAAACTTAGTTGTTGATGCACAGGGATCGCTTGGAATCCATAACGTGATGAGGCCCTTCTCCATGACCTGCCGCCTCATTCTCTTTCTGTTGGAAAATCACCTGCTGTACGAAGTTTTTGCCTTTGGGATACAAGATGCATACAATGAGGTTTGGTCACGCATGTTCCACACTTATCTGTTGTCTTTGGATTTAACATTCTCCTCAGTTAATCAGAGAAGGGGATGGATAAGTTCTCTCCATAATCTGGTGGACAAATTCATTTGTACACTGAAGAAATTACAAACAGGATTGCAAAATGTGATGCACGTGTGATAGAGGATGTCATGTCACAACATACATATTCTAATTAATATATAGAACCTTCTTTTGCATGAGTTTGTGATTCGTCATAATACTCTAATTGATATACAATCCAATTATCAATGAACAGGAAATAAACATCACAAGTGTATGTGGAAAAATTATGGGCCCAGATTGGGAATCTTTCCCAGGTCCTCTGCAAAATCTGTTTCTGTTCATTGATTATAACTGCATGACTACGCCCCCACTGTGGTAATTACTAGTGCTGAGCCGGTGGGTCGCCCAGATCGCTCAGATGGCAGAGCACTGGAACGGTTTTCCAGAGGAACTGGGTTCGATTCCCTGTCTGGGCCCATAATTTCTCTACATATACTTAAAATAATATATTGTGACGTTCACGGGACTTGAACGGTCCCACCAACGTAGAATGAGCCGAAACGATGGAGGCGGTTTATTTTTTATAACGGTTTTGTTAAGGCGGTTTTTAACGGTTTTTAACGGTTTTTAAGGCGGTTATAAGGCGGTTTATAACGGTATAATGGCGGTTTTAATCGCTCTCCAGCAAACGGGATGAGGAAGGTGGCACGAATCGCTTTTCACTGAGTTAATAATGTTTATTTTTCTAACAAGAACGATAATGAGACTCGGCAAGAGGAGGGATCCGTTGGCGATTCGACGAAAGGTGGGGTGGATTCGGGCGTGGGGGAAAACACTAACAATTCCAATGGATATACAAATCTCAAACCCTCCAAGGCGCCAGGTACACACACGCACACACACACACACACACACACACACACACACACACACACACACACACACACACACACACACACACACACACACACACACACACACACACACACACACACACAACGTAGCAGGTGGTTAGGCTTGGTCGTGGTGTCGACGCAAAAGTCACTGGATTGGTGTCGGACGAGCTGGAATTGTGCCTGTCAGGGGCAGGAGACACGGTGGTGCAGCGGTTCCGTCAACCCTTCCACGCAGAACCGCGGCTCCCGGCCTGTGAGCTCCAACCAGCCACCGTGGTGTTGTTCCTGGTGGTGTCGACCTCCTGGTGTAGGCCGAAGACCGCTCACAGCCGCCAGGGAGCCAGTTCTAGCGCCAAGATGCGAGCAGGAGAGGGAGGCTGGTCTGCCCACTGTTCGGTCACGTACTCAGAGCCAGCAGAACTCGAGAGCCAACCGAGGTGAGGCACGAGGCACAGCAAGACCACGAGACACGACAAATCCACGACTCGACGAGAGCTTTTCTTTCTTGCTCCTCTCCTTCCAACCAGATCGCTTTTATACTCCAGAGTCCTCGTCACTTCCAATGGAGCCCTTTTATTGGCCCCCTGCCTGTCACCTTCCGCCAATCGTCATCCAGGGGGCGGAGCCATCATCAGCACCGTTCTGACACGTCATGGCAAGCCTACAGGGAATACTCAAAGGGAATACGCATAAACACTTACCCTAACCCATCTCCCTATCTCATTACGTGACAATTATCATTTCCCCCTTAAAGAAATGGACATTTATTCGAAAGTTTATCACCACTGAATTGCTACTTATTACATCGAAATCCTGGTACAACTCGAACAGCATGGCATACCTAATTAAACATCCTAATTACCCTTTGAATGCATACTCCCCCCCAGACATAACACTGCCCTCTCCTCTGGTACCGCAGCTCCTGCAAGGTATAACACAGGTGCTACCGTACCAGCCTTAACACTTACTGACTCACACCTATTTAACCTAACAAAATAAAGTAGGAGGGGGAATGGGCAGCGAGCTGCAGATAACTTACCTATCCTGCTTAACGTACTACCCCCTTATGGCCTTATCCTCACCTAAACAATCATTCATCTTTTTATTTTTATTTTATTTAATCACATGAGAGCACTGAGTGAAGTTGCACTCCATCCTCTGGATTATCGCTCCTGTCCAACACTCTTCCAGTGATCTGGGGAGGGGAAACAAAAGGTTCCACAAAAACACAACACTTATACTTTACATTCCTACTCTAAGCCTTAACGACACTATTCACGGGATATTTACTCGCGACCGCGTCCCCCAGTGGATGCTAATAGACCCAGCATTACCTGGGGAGCCAATTTTCAAATTTGCCTCACTCTAAAAGTATGCGGACATCATGCCCTTGCTGCACGTTTCAAGTTGTGTGGGATCGAGTGGGACTCACACATCTTCACAACACTCACACCATGGTCATCATCACATTTCTAGGTCATGGTCCCCATTTCAATGATTGCAGGCTGAATCCCATCATGGCCGTGGGGTGGGTTATCACAAGATGATGGGGGCATCTCAGGTGCAACCATGCCCACAGGTAAGCTTTCGTTCAACCCGGACGTTTCTCCGCCCCCGCTCCCTTTGATTCCCACCCCCCTGGTGGCCATCAGCTCTATCCCTGTACAACACACTGGAAGGGGTCTCACTGGCTCCTCTGGCCTTCCTGGGTCGCCAGGGTCCTACCGCCTTGGTTGCCCAACCAAACCCTCTTCCAGTTGCCTACAGACACTGTCACCATCAGCCACCAGGGGCGAGTCTCCTTGAAGGGGTCGCAATTCCCGCTCAACGTGAGCCTCGGCAATCCCTGTAGACAAGCACATCATCCCCACCCACAAAACCCACATGACTCCCCCACCCCATCGGCCTTCCATGTGACACCTGCATTTCTAACACTTCACCGACCATGACCTTCCCAGTTACCACACCATGTCCAATAAATAAAATCAATGTGTGCACCATACATTTCACTTCTTAACTTAAAACAACTCGCACAGCACTTCTCCTCACCCGATCCACGCACCAGCCATTGGACAGCCACTCGTGCCCGCTTTGTTACCAATTACCCACTGTCCCTATTGTCACTCTAAAACCCAGCAGAACTTACAAACCCATGCAAATTTCCCCACAATTCACTATTTTCACCAAAGGAGGGCACTTCACCACAATCTCACCAGCTGAGCATGGCCCTGCATGCTCAGGCCGGCTAGTCTCCCCGACCCCCGACAGTGATCTCCGGACTCGATCTAGGTAAGGGCACCTCGGATAGACCTGGTGGTTCAGCAGGAGGATTCATCCTCTGAAGCATTTGGGTAATGCTCATTTCTCTCAGCACCCCTTCCTGATCCCGAATCTCCACCTGTCGGACAGTCACCGATGGCCTCTCGGGCACCCGACCCGGCCAACTCCACGAGGCCAGCCTGGCCGTGCACTCGGCCGCTCGGGGAACGGTGGGTGGATCCTGTAACTACACTAGCACTCGGACTTCAGGGTCCGGAAGAGCAGCTAAAAATTTCTCTAGTGCCAGTCTGTCCCACATCTCCACTGTTAGGTCCCGATACGCGATCCTATCTGATTGGTAAATGTCCTGTGCCAGCTCCTGCACTGTCTCGCCTGACTTTAATCTGCGGTGCTGGAGCTGGGCCCGCACCAGATCACAGTTTGCTGCGAACCCAAACCGACGGCTCAACGCCTCGCAAATGTGGGAGCTGGTCAACATCCCCTCCGCGATCACGTTTAACACATCTGCGGATGGTCCCCGCAATGTTGCCACCAAATTCCCTGTACGTTCCCGCTCATTCCACCCATTTAGTCGGGAAATACACTCAAATTGCGTCAGAAAAGCTTCAAGGCTCCCTGACCTGTCAAAATTTACCAGGGAGATCACCTTCCCGGTGGCCCGCTTCCCCGTTTCTCCCTTGTCCGAATCCAGCCCAGGGATCAAACATCCTTGTGGCTGCGTATCCAATTTCGGAGCCCTCTGTGGCCAAAGATGTTTTGTGGTGAGGGTCTCATGGTTCAATTTTTCCTCCTGTTCCAAACGTTGAATGGACCGATTCACCTCTTCCCGCAGGATCTTCTGGGCCCGCACAACCTCCTCCAAGGCTCCGTCGCGAGTCTGTAGCTGCTCCTCAACCAACCCGGACACTCTACTTACAAAACACGGCTCTACCAGGCCTTTACCTAAGTCTCCCTTTTGGCTCATAATTTTATCTTGTTCGTCCAAACGAGCCTCCAATCCTTTTACCTCCTCCGCCAAATTCATCCCTTGCTTCCTCAGCTCTCCCCACTCTTCTACTTGCAGCTGCATAAGAGCATCCACACAGGCACGATGACGTTCCAGGCCTTCATCCACTTTATCAACTCGAATGCTCGTTGGATGAATTTTATCTACCAATGTTTTCCGTTTACTTTCCCCCTCCAATGTAATTTCTACCTTTGTTTCCTCCAATCTATCCTCAAATTTACTTTGTATTTCCCCCAATTTAACATCCACACACTCCTGCATCTCAGTTTTCATTTCCTCCATCTTTTCCCCTAATTCATCCCTCTTTAAATCAATCCGTGCACCCAACTGTTGCCCCATTACGCCCAATTGATCTGTCATTTCTGCCCCCTGTGTCACGAATTGATTTGCCATTTGTGCTGTTATTTCTGCCCTCTGTGTCACGAATTGATTTGCCATTTGTGCTGTCATGTCCCCTATTAAACTTTCCAACATTGTCTGGATCAACATCCCGCTCGTTTCCGGCGCTGCCGGCTCCGTTACGGGCGATGAAGCACGGTCCACGCTCGGAATGGGGGAGGTTCCGATCCTACCCCCTCTCTCCCTTCTTCCCCCGACTCGCTGCCGGACACGTGTTCTTCCTCCTCAAACATCTGCACATCCGCCATGGTGCAGAAGTCCCGTTTGCCGCCAATTAAATTTAATTTGAAAAATCGCGGCAAAATTTTCCCGTGCTCGCGCGCTTTTCTGAAGTAATTTTATATTCCAATTCGTGGCGAGATTTTATTCTTGGCATATTCTCCCGATACCAAATTTAATTTCGAGGGGTTCGAATATCCCACTTCTGACACCAATGTGACGTTTACGGGACTTGAATGGTCCCGCCAACATAGAATGAGCTGAAACGATGGAGGCGGTTTATTTTTTTGTAACCCAAGGATGGTGGTTTTCATTGCTCTCCAGCAAACGGGACGAGGAAGGTGGCACGAGTCGCTTTTCACTGAGTTAATGATGTTTATTTTTCTAACAAGAACGATAATAAGACTCAGCAAGAGGAGGGATCCGTGGGCGATTTGACGAAAGGTGGGGTGGATTCGGGCGTGGGGGAAAACACAAACAATTCCAATGGATATACAAATCTCAAACCCTCAAAGGCGCCAGGTGCACGCACACACACACATACACACACACACACACACACACACACACACACACACACACACACACACACACACACACACACACACACACACACACACACACACAACGTAGCTTGTGGTCAGGCTTGCCCGTGGTGTCGACGCAAAAGTCACTGGATTGGTGCCGGACGAGCTGGAATTGCGCCCGTCAGGGGCAGAAGACACGGTGGTGCAGTGGTTCCGTCAAACCTTCCGCGCAGAATCGCGGTTCCCGGCCTGTGAGCTCCAACCAGCCGCCGCGGTGTTGTTCCTGGTGGTGTCGACCTCCTGGTGTAGGCCCAAGAC